>NW_027185761.1:15938926-16012878 GCF_028583685.1 Petaurus breviceps papuanus
GGGGGGGGGGGGGAGGAAGAGGGGTAGGGAGAGAAAATTTGAAATTCAAGGAATTATGGCAATGAATCTTGTAAACTAAAAGTAAACAAATTAATAAAGACAAAAAAAAGTCCATTTTGTTCAATGTCCATTTTTTCCCCTGAAGTATTATACTCAGTTTTGCTGGGTAAGTGATTCTTGGTTGTAATCCTAGCTCTTCTATGTTCCAGAATATCATATTCCGAGCCCTCTAATCTTTTAATGTATAAACTGCTAAATCTTGTGCTATCCTGACTGCAGCTCTATGATATTCAAAGTGTTTCTTTCTTGAGACTTGCAATATTTTCTCCTTGACCTGGGAGCTCTGCAATATGGCTAAAATATTCCTGGGACTTTTCATTTTGGGATCTCTTTCAGGAGCTGATTGGTGGATTCTTTTAATTTCTATTTTATTCTCTGGTTCTAGCGCAGAAGTAGGTCCACATGTGGCCTTCTAGGTGCTTGGGTGAGGCTGAGTCCAAGTTTTACAGAACAAATTATTTTATTAAGCGGATTTGTTCTTGTGAAATATGGGTTCAGTCAAAGGGCTGGACTTGAGGACCTAGAGAGCCATATGTGGCCTTGAGGCCACAGGTTCCCCACCCCTGTTCTAGAGTATCAGGACAGTTTTCTTGAGTAATTTCTTGAAAGATGATGTCTAGGCATGTTTTTTTTTTTTTTTTAAATCATGGTTTTCAGGCAGTCCAATAATTTTTAAATTATCTCTCCTGGATCTATCTTCCAGGTCAGTTGTTTTTCCACTGAGATATGTCACATTTCCTTCTATTTTTTCATTCCTTTGGTTTTATTTTATTGTTTCTTGACATCTCATAAAGGCTTCCATTTGCCCAATTGTAATTTTTAAGGAATTATTTTCTTTAGTGAACTTCTGTAACTCTTTTTCCACCTGGCCAGTTCTACTTTTTAAGGAGGTCTTCTCTTCACTGGATTTTTGTTCCTCTTGCACTATTTGGCCTATTCTGTTTTTTTTTAGGTGGTGTTTTCTTCAGTATTTTGGGTTTTTTTGTTTTTTTTTTTAGTGCTTCCTTTATCAAGCTGTTGACTCTTTTTTCATGATTTTCTCTCTTACTTGATTTTTAAAATCCTTTTTGAGCTCTTCCTTGGTCTGAAATCAATTCATATTTTTTTCTTTGAGATTTCGGATGTAGCAATGTTGACTTTGTTGTCTTCCGAGTTTGTGATTTGATCTTCCCTATCACCACAGTAATTTTATATAGCCAGGATCTTTTTCTGCTATTTGCTTGTTTTTCCAGACTTTTTTTTTTAAACTCTTTGCTAAAGTGGGGCTCTGCTTCCAGGGTGAAGAGGATGCTGTCCTAAGCATCAGGTTTTTTGTGTAGTTGTTTTCAGAGACAATTCTGGGGACCTGTAAGTTTTCAGTTCTCCCAAAGTAGTATGATCTAGGGAGATCATACCTGGCCTGTGCTCTGGTCTGTGAGCAGCTACAATCACTCTTTCCTGCAATGGAACTATGACCAGGCCCCAGCTCTCTTGCTGCTACAAGTGTGGATGTGCTAGTACTCCTTCTCACTATGGGCTTGAGACCCAAGGCTGTAACCTAGATCTAAGTATGGGCAATGCAAGAGAGTCCTGCCCCTGGGGCAAATGGACACCAGTAATCTCCTTCTGATCAGCTGTCCAACCTCCTTACCATTTGTGGATTAAGAGGTCTGGAAACTGCCAGTGCCCCCACTGATTCAACCAACTCCAAGGCCTACTGCTGGTTTTCTGGGGGTACAGCCTGCACTTGACTGCATTCCACTCTCATCATTTTGGGGCAACAGACCTTTCTTGTCAACCTTCTAAGTTGTCTTGGGCTGGAAAACTTCTCCCTTCCCTTTTGTGGGTTCAGCTGCCTTACAATTTTCTCTGAGGCATTATTTAAAGTTGTTTGGAAAGCTCAGAGAAGAACTCAGGTGAGCCCCTGTGTTTTCTTCCCCAACTTGGTTCCACCTCCTGTTTCTTCCTTTTAAATCCTGCTGCTTTCACAGCTCAGTCTAGGGTCTGCAAGTCTTCAGTGATCTTTAACTGGTGTGATTCAAGGGGAAGTCTGCTTACTACCCTACTAGTTTAAGTTTTGCAAATTCCTAACTCAGGTTTGGGTCTGGTGACTTGTTCATCTTGGATTTTCTGTTTTCTGCAATTGGAGTCAGTCACTGTTAAGCCAATGAGAGGCTCTGCAGATTCAGATCAACTGAATTGGTGGCTCCCCCATTGGTCTGGGAGTCCTACTCTGGTTATCCCACTCAAAGCTTAGACCCCAAGCTAAAGGTTAGAATTGAGTGCCTGTTGCTCTGCTCCTGAGATCAAAGCAATATACTACATTTCCTGAATTTAATCCTTGCTCAGTACAGAGAGAGGGGAGGTCTGTGCTCCCCGCCCACAACCTTTCCTCTCTGCTATTACATCCATGAGCCAGAACTGGGTACTAGGTGATATAACTGCTAAAGGGCACCTATACTTGCATCTAGTCCTAGGTCAAGGATCTCCTGGAATTTCTGTCTGCACCTGTACTTCCTCTCCTGGTGCTTTCCATCCCTGGGTACTAGAATGCTTCCCTGTTGCTATGCCACTTTTCTACTGTGCTATACTTTCGGTCAGTCCATGCAGACCTCTTTGTGCTTCTTCCTAAGCTGCACTAGGCTGGAAAAATTACTCATTCTGACTTTGCCTTGGCTTTCCAGATCAGAATTTTGTCTTGTGCATTTTCTAGGCCAGATCTGAACTCAGTTCTTTCTGATTCCAAGTCTCATACTCTATCCACTGGGCTATCTAATTATACATTAGGTAGAAGGTGCTCTGGGCTAAGGTAGGGGAGTGTTCTCATTGTCCCTATTTTACAGATGAAGAGACTGAGGTAATGATTAAATGACATGCTCGAGATCCTACAGCTAGTAAATGTCTAAGGCTGGATTTGAATTCAAGTCTTCCTGATTCCAATTCACTCTATCCACTGTACCACTTACATACCCACCTCAGAAACCTTTTTTGAAACCTACATATAGTATAATGCAAGTTGAATTCCATGATTTAAAAAAAATACATTTCATCATATAGAGATTTTGTTCTGTCAAGGTCACATCAACTAAGGACTCAGGATTCTTCTCAAAGTATTGCAATTTTTGTTAAATGGATAATAAAGGTCAAGTCCCACTACAACAAAAAATCTATTTCTATTAATGATCCTGGATGCTTATGGCTATGCTGAAGGCTGAAGTACAAGGTTTTGCAACTTCATCATTATTTAATAAAATGTAAATAGGAAAGGAAAAGAAACACATAAAGCTTGACACTAATAAGCTTATAGCAGGATCAGTAACTTCAATTCAAAGAGGTTTCAGTCCAGAGGGGGGGAAATGAAATAAGCTTTTAAAGATTGGTCTTGGTTTGGCTCCATCAGACCTAACCAATTTTGTTTAATAAGGTTTCAATTTGGCTGCTCCTCTTTTTCCCTCTTATTCAAGCTATCCTATGTACAGATAAGGCATTTTTTCTAGTTAATGCATTAATCAAGTCTCACACACACAAAACAAAACCAGGGCTTGACACTCAAGAATATCAGTTCAGTCTTTCTAAAGCCGTCTCCATTTTTGGCTGCAGATACCCAGGTTTCACTAACACCCCGACTTAGAGTGTCAAGAGGTTTGGTTTCATATTGCTTTGTGGAATCATTTTTGATGGCTGAATTATCAGGCTAACCCCTCTGAAATCAGTTCTTCTTTCAATTATCCCCCCTTTCCCCTACTCCACCCTTCTAATTCCTTCATACCATTTCCTATCTTTTCTTCTCTCTATTGTGCTCCCCCAGATAGACCACTTTTCACATTCACTTTGGCACAGTTTCACTGGTTTCATCGTGTCCATCCTTGGCATCACTGTCTCTGCAGTCACTTCTGCCAATAATTGCATTCCTGGCAGCACTAAGAGCTGCTTTTCCTTCCACTGGCCTTGTCTTCCTCTTATTTCCTGGCCTTGCTTCCTAAGATGTGAAATCCTGTACCAGGTGACCCTACAGATTGATCTGGTTCTAGACAAAAATTCCTATCTTGCCACAGACAAATGGCTTCAGAAAAAAGAACACACTGTCCTTCTGTTAGGACAAGCTGACCTCCTGAGTGATCTACAAGATGGCTTTGAAACGGGCAATCTACAATATAAAGAAGCAAAATTTAGCTTGCTCTTCCATAAACTAAATCCCAACCCATAGTCCCTATAACTATCTAATTTATCCAAGCAGCCCAAAAAACCTAGGAAGGGAATAATCACAGAAGTGGTGACAGCAGTTACATACCCTTCCCATTCTTCTTTCTTCCCCAGTTTCTGACAAAGAGGGGGTCCTTCTCCTGATCAAAGCTTATCTCTCTACATGTGTATTTGATCCCATCCCCTCCCATCTTCTCTAGCAGCTCACATTCTCAATCACCCTGCCAAATCATCAATCTCTCTCCATCAATTGATTCCTTTCCTACTACCTTCAAATATATTCAAGATTGAAAAAAAAAGTTCTTTAAAAAACCCTCACTAGGCCATGCCATCCGCTCAAGCTGTCACTTTACAGTTCTCTATCTCAGTCAAGCTCCTGTGTATATTTGCTGTCTCCACATCTTCTCCTGTTACCCACTCCTCAATATTTTGTAGTCCAGTTTTCAAACTCATCACTCAACTGGAACTGCCCTCTCCAGAGTTACCAGTGACCTCCCAGTGGTCAGATCAGCCGGTCTTTTCTCCATTTCTATGCCCCACTGGACACTGCAGAGCACCCCTTCTTCCTGGATGCTTTTGCTCTCTCCTGGTTGGTTCTCCTTCTACCTGTCTGACTACTCCTCCTTGGTCTCTCCCACATTCTGCCCCCTGTAAGCAAGTGATCCTCATTTTTGTGCCAGACCCTATTCCATTTTCCCTCTATACCCCCCTGGTCACCTCATCAGCTCTAATGGGTTTAATGAAAATATCTATGCTGGTAACTTCCAGACCTACATATCTAGCCCCAGTCACTCTACTTAAGGTCATATCACCAACAGCCCACTGGATATTTCTAACTGCATGTCCCAGAGATATCTTAAACTCAACTTGGGTAAAACTGACCTTCTCATGAACCTTCTCCTCTTTAAAACTTTCCTACTTAGGTTGAAGATACTACCATGCTTCTGGGATCTCAAGTTTGTAATTTCAGCAATGGCTTCCCATTGTCCCTCACCCCATATATCCAATCAAATGACAACATTACTTGCATTCAACCCCTCTGTCCATCTATACAGCTACTAGTTCGGGTCCTTATCACCTCTCACTTAGATTACTGCAAGTGTCCCCAGTTGGTCTCCTTGCCTCAAGTTGCTGACAAACTTTCCAGTCCATTCTACACACTTCTCTCAAAATAACTTTCCTTAAGATGCTCTGTATAAGTATTCAATAACTTCATACATTTTATTTGTATTTTATACATATTTGTTGTTTCTCTCATTATAATGTAAGTTCATTGTCACTATTCACTTTGCTTCATTCACTGTAGTTGTATCCCCAGCCCCTGATAAATAGTAAGCAATTAATAAATACTTGATTGACTGATTGACTAACTCCCCTTCCTGAAGAATGTTTTTCTCAAGGAGCTCAATATACCTACAGAGTTTCAGGTTTCCAGATCCCATCTCTGGCAGGAGAAAAACTACTCTAAACTATAAAATATCTACAGGATCCTAGGGAAGTCTGTTTGTCTTAGAAAAAAATCCCTGCTTCTCCATCCTGACCTTAGTCAACATCATTCTAATTATTTTCTTCTAACATAAAAGGGATTTATCAGTGATATGTCTACACCACAATGGCCAAATATGGGTTCTAGGTCACGTGACACTAGGAAAGGACAATTCAATTTGTTTGAATCAAAAGTGTAAGCAACCAAATCCTAAAAAATGATTTAAAAATTTATCCATGATTAATTTTCAAAAGGTCCTAACTCTCAGCTCTTGGTCTGGGTTCATTATGTAGGGTTACAGAAGCTCAAGGTTTCCAATTATAGGTATAGTTATCTACAGGAATTGAGTAAAACATCATGAGAAATAATATCATCTTATAAATATCATAGATATTTATTAAAATTTGTGCTTAAGTGAATAGAGCATTGGCCCTGAAGGCAGGAGGACCTGAGTTCAAATCCGGCCTCAGACACTTAACACAAAACTAGCCATGTGACCTTGGGCAAGTCACTTAACTCCAGCTGCCCTACCTTCCCCCTCCAAAAAAAAGCAAAAAAAAAAAAAAAAAACCCAGATTTGTGTTTAACATGCTGTGGCACCTTTTAAAACCTTCCCTATAACTTTAGTATCAATGTAGTCTAAAGTAGGTAGGATATTTGCCAGACTGAGGGGAAAGGAATGAGAATAAGCATTCATATAATACTGATTATGCACTAGGCACTGTGCTAGGCCATTTACAAATATTATCTTATTTGATCATCATAACAACCCAGTAAGGCAGGTGCTATTATTCCTACTTTACAGCTGAGGAAACTGAGACAAACAGAGGTTAAGGAACTTGTTCAGGGTGACAAATATGGTAAATGTCTGAGGTCACACTTGAACTCAGGTCTTTTAACTTCAGGCCTAGTACTCTATCCACTAAGCCACCCAGCTACTTCTGTCAATTGACATGTTGGAGATCTCCTATCTTTCTCAAGTAGTTTCAGTGAAGAGAAGCTGGGGAACGTTTTGTTAGAAAAGGAATGTGGTTTTTTTAGTTTATCAATTTGACAATGAGCTCCCATGGCATTGATCTGTTCTGAAGTGGGTTATGTGGAGATTTCGTCAGGTTTAAAGGCATCTAGCTCAGTGCCAATTGGTAAGGAACAGGTACCTGAGATAGTATCAGAACCTATTTATTTCCTCCACAGACCTACGCTAGTATTGGAGAGTTAATTTTGGATGGTGACCTTATAAGCAAATACCATTCATTAGCTTTCTTGTCATTGCAATATAGAAAGCCGTTAAAATAATAAAGCTCTTTGCCACGATGGTTTATCTTCCTACTTTAAGCCCACCTTACATGGGATCTGTCCCCCTGTAACCTTTAAATTTCATTATATAGATGCATTTTATTCTTTTCTTTTTCACATCATCTGAGCTTTAATATTTTTAATGATATTCTTCAGTCTCTTCAATATACTGTCACATAATAATGCAAATCTATATGCTACACTTCTGACAGATACGGAAAAGATTTCCTGCCAGACTAAAAGGAATGGTTCCAACTGAGTATATTCACTACCAGCGAAGGTCAACTTATAGGACCTGCTAGGATTACCAAAAAACTCTTATATGCATGTATCTTTGTACTGTGTTTACATGTGTGTGTGTGTATGTGTGTGCGTGTCCCATTTAGAGGAATATAGTTCCTGAAACTCCTGTCTTTTCTTTTTTTTTTTTTTTAAAGCAATTGGGGTTAAGTAACTTGCTCAAGGTTACACGGCCAGTTATTTTTTGTGTGGGTGCCGAGTATCAGAGGCCAAAACCGATCCCAGGTCTCCCAACGCTGGGGCCAGCACTTTTACTCACTGTGCCACCTGGCCGCCCCTTGAAACTCCTTTCTTATAGAGGAGATAGGAGACTTTAGGAAAATGAAGCTAGTCTATACTAATACAATGGAATCCCATTAGAGGGCATATAATGATTAGGACTCCAGGGATGTTACCCAAGTCACAGTATAGCCAAATCTATTTCAGAATAAGTAGTTCCATAATAGGATGCTACCAGCCTAGAATTTATATGCTAATCACATAGAATCAGAGGTTCCTGTATTGATTTCTTAAGTTCTCTTCATGCTATTCTGTCAGGTACATATGGCACATGGAATGTCATCTGCATTCTATAGGAAAACATAATAGTTAACATTTACATAGCACTTTTAAGGTTTACAAAGTGTTTTATACATAGTATTTCAGCCTCACAACAACTACAGGTGGTAGGTGCTATTATTATCTCCAGTTTACAGATGAGGAAACTGAGGCAGACAAAGATTAAGTGACTAGGCCAGAATCACACAGCAAGTGTCTGGGGTGGGATCTGAACTCAGGTGTGTTCCTGACTCCAGGCCCAGCAGTTTATCAACTGTGCCATCTAGACACTGAAAAACTGAGTAATTTTTTCTGAGCTCACCAACAAATTATTAGTAAGCAAGAAGCACAATAGATATCCTAATTCTCAGTTACAGGATTCACCTAGTGTGCCACTGTCTTAGAAAATAATTTCAATCATATTTTTATTAGGAAAAACTCAAATCATTTTTATATATGATTAATTATGTATATTTATACAATCTTTTCTACTCTGGATCTATACAGAAATTACCTCTACTTCAAAAGTGATAATGAGACTGAAGCATGTTACCAGGGTCAAATGCTGAGTCCCTGACACATGCATAAAAAACCAAAAACCTGGCACTGCCTGAGTCCCAATCCATTGCTGATCTGCTAAAATGTCTCTCATTAGACAGATTAACTCTCTATCTGTCACCCAGTCTTGAACCATTATAGTTATAACAGAGAGGGATATAAAAAAAAAGTAGTGACCCAGAAAATTGATTCTTTTACAAGTTTATACTCTTTAATTCATAATTCTTATTTACTGAAACTTACAGTCTCCTTCCAGAAACGTGAACAGCTTTAAAACATTACGTTATTAATGCCTATAATCCCTCTGAGAGGGTACATGGCAGAGAGTATTATGATGCTTGTAATTGTACTCTTTCAAGAAAAATCTCACCCTCAGAAAAACATTGTTAGGCAGAAAAGAAGCTCCTGAGGACTGTGTAAAGGTAGAAGAAGAGAGGCATTCACTATGGTAGAGTCAGCAGGGTCCTGAGTTGAGAGTGAGAGGATCTGAGGCCGAATCCAACTCCACTTACTTGTTACTCACATGACCTGGGGCAATTCACTTAATTTTTCTAAGCTCTAGTTTTGCTATTTGTAATATGAGATGCCTGGACTCACACTTACTTAAGGTTCCTTCCAGCTTCCTATCTGTAATCCTATGATAAGAAAAGATGGAGGGAAAAAGAGAGCTACCCATGTCTCAGAGATTATCTGGGTCCACCTCCATTATATTACAGAGAAGGAAAGCAAAATTCACAAGTCCAAGGTCACACAGCAAGGGGGTGGCAGAACTTCAGAGTCAACACTTTCCAATTCTGAGATCTGGGTCAATTTTGAGAGAGAAAGACAGCCTGGATTTATTCTCCAATGGTGGGAGGAGTCTGTTCACTTCTGAAAGCTGTGAGGAAGCTACTACTTTAGAAGAACCACAGCACTAAAAAGAAACTAGGAGATCATTCAGTCCAAATTGCCTCTTTTTACACGTGTGGAAACTAAAGTCCCTCAAGATTAAGTGACTTACCTCTCCATGGTAGGGACATACTACAATGCAGGCATCCTCACTCCCAATTATTACTTTCATTCTGACAAGACATCTTTGTCAAATAGATTCACTTAAAGCTGGGATAGCTCAGCTTAGGAATGCCACTAAAATGAATAAGTAAGTGAGCTGAGTAAATGAATGATGGAAAAATATATTTATTAAACACTTACTGTGTGCCAAGCACTGATAGGAATACAAATGCTATATAGTATGATGGTGTCAGCCCTCAAAACACTAACATGGAAGAAGTGGCCAGAGAAGGGTGCTTTGGTCTCAGAAAGTCACAAAAATTGAGAGGAGAATAAAAAAAGTCTGTTAAATGCCCTTTCCAGAGACAATGGCAGCACATGTAGTGAAAAGGCAAGCAGGAACTGGCTCCAGTGGTGATGGGAGCACAGGGTTCAAAAAAATACAGAGGTAATGTATGGTTTAGCTCTCCTTGTAACCTAGGTGCACATGCACGGGCACTCCCTCCCCCAACCCCCCCCCCCCGACACACACACACACACACACACACACACACACACACACACACTCTATCTCTTAACTTCCAAGGTATATTCTGAGCCAGTAAATAATCAGGCAGTGGGTGACCTTGAGACCCAACAAAATTACCAATCTTCAAAAAAGATTCTATTACGTCCATTCTGTTGATCAGACTATCAGCTAACAAATTCTGTAGGTAGATTGCCTCATCTCCTACAGAATGGATCCCATTGTAACATCAATCAATCAACTTATTTAACCTGTGGACTCTAATATGGAAGAATGTTGGAATAAGAAAAAGAGTTAACTACTCCTGAGGAAAAGAGGACTCAGAAAACAGAATAAAGCAGAGACAACCTCTTGAAATACCTATGTTTGGACATGGACCAAAGGCTCCAAATGAGTCAGAAATAGGGTTTCATGAAATAAATAAAACTGAACCTTCATGTGTTAGTTCCTTTTTCTCAGAAAATGAATTTAGGGCATTGTCCAAGGAAGATGGCTTCTGTTTAGCCATGGAACAAACAAGGTCATAGGTAAACTATATCAGAATTCTACTTTAATCAAGGACCCCAGTCAAAAATAGAATCAGGGAACTGATTCAAATCCATGGCTATAAATAAGGGGTGTCAAAGGGATGCTCCACCAACAGTAAAATATGAATATTCATATAGTATGGGATTCCCTCTACATGGAGGGTAAGGGAGAACCGTCATAAGCATTTACATAGCTTCTAATCTGTGCCAGGGAAGGTGTTAACTGCTGTACAAATACTATCCCACTTGAACTTCACAACAACCCTGTGATGTAGATCCTTTTATACAGATGAGGAAACTAAGGCAAACAGGTCAAGTGACTTGCCCAGGGTCAAATAGCTAGTAAGTGTCTGTGGCTGGATTTGAACTCTGGTCTTCAATTAGTCAATCAATAATTATTAAGCACATGCTATGTACCAGACACTGTACTAAATGCTGATCTTTCTGAATATAGGCCCAAAACTCTAACCACTGAGCCCTCAGATGCTTCTGAACAACCACAGACATGCTAATTTGTACTTTTTCTGAATTTGGACAGCTTTCATTTTTGTCACTTGGGGAAAAGATCTCATCAATATTACCACAAAAAAAGTGACATTGAATTTAAAAGTGATTCCCCAGGACAGAGGGCCTGGAAAAGCCAGAAAGAACAGAAGGAAGTCCAAGACCCACAGTTTCAATCTCAAATGAGACAACTCTCCCCTACTCGTACACCCAGTAACTGGAAGCAAAGAGATAACACAAGTTCTACCAAGGAAAAACCAGAATGCCACATCATATTCCATCATATCATGCATGCCACTTCTGGGACTACTGGGTGTTTCTGTTTGCTTGTTTGACAAGCTGTTCTGCCTGCTTTAGCTTCTGAAACAATTCTATTACTGAGAGGAAACTTATTCTATTTTCACTCATTTGTTTACATATCCTTTATATATGTCCAGGTCAACATTATCCATCTTATACTACAAGCTCTGAGAACATGGTTCCTATCTATCTCTACTGCTCTTTACAGGGCCTAATGTAGTCCCTTTTGCTGATAGATGCTGAAGAAATGCCTTTTGACGATGAGATGCATGATGCAATCTTTCTTTGCTTCCCATGAAAGGGATTTTTCATTATGGCATAGTTTACAATGCACACTGTGGTGGTATGAATAAGAGGGATTGATTAAAACCAATGCAACAAACTGTAAGGCCCAAAGAAATTAAAAGCACCCCAAACAACTCTGCCTTAAGATAAACAAATGTGTTCAATATAAGAAAAGACTGGGAATGTGTTATTTGAAGGCCAAAGGAAAGTACTATGGAGATTTTTCAAAGCAGTGTATAACTAGAAAGACTAATAGGAAACAGGATGCCAAACCAAATGCCCCTAATGGCTTTTTCCCACTAATAATTAAACAGCCTTTTCACTTTATTTATCTACAGACTAATATAATGAGAAACTCAATCAGCTCTACCTCAAGATGGCTGTTTGTCAATATCAAAATCAGTCTACAAAACTAAAGACATGGAAATTGTTTTAAGCACTCTGACAGAGGAAGGAGGAAGTATACTAACACTGAGTATTATGAAGTGAGAATGGTTTGCCCCCAGCAAAAATCAAGGAGTCAAGTCAAAAGTATTTTCGGGGGTGGTCTTCTATAGGGGTCTTCACTTCTTTAATGACTGAATGGCTGCCTTTTCTTTTTCCTTTAATGACTGAAACTTGGCTTCTGTGACCAGATGGGGGATTTCTTTCTAGCTCAGGCCAAAGTCCCTTCCTCAGCCTTCTACTTCTCTGCTGACCTTTCATTTTTTAAATTCTTTCACTGTGGCCATATTTTTCTCACACTTCTGCTCTCCTGACCACTCATTCTTCATGCTCTCTGTCAGCATCTCTTAGGATGTCCAGGCCTTTCCATCCAGCCTGCAGCTGAAATTTCTTGTATGTATTGTCTCCTTCAATTAGAGTTATGTCCCTCCTTGACAGCAGGCACTATTTTGTTTTGCTCTGGGGACATATGTCCCCAGCACTCAACACAGTAGGTACCTACCGTGTTTCCCCAATAATAAGACACTGTCTTATTAAATTTTTTGGACAGAAAAACACCAGAGGGCTTATTTTCAGGGGAGGGCTTATTTTAATGAACATTGACAGCAATTTTAATAAACAGGTAAATGTGAACAAAAAAATGTACCTTTATTCAATAATGAATTCAATAAAGAACAGGATGACGCGCTCACTGCTGCAGCTCTGATTGGATGCAGCTCGGAGCACGGCGTGCATTTCATGGGGGTGGGGGAGGACGGTGCATACCGAGGGTACCGTAATGTAGCGTGTAGCACAGGGGATCACCTTCACTACAGTAGCAATCTCAATAGGGCTTATTTTCGGGGGAGGGCTTATTTTAGAGGAATCTTGCACAGTAAGGGGAGGGCTTATTTTCGGGATAGGTCTTATTATCGGGGAAACACGGTAACAGTCCATAGGAAGGCACACAGTCAATACTTAATAAATGCTTTTTCATTCGTTCATTCATTCATTCATTCATTCATCCCACAGTTCGTGGTTCCCTTTATAGTTTTTCTTCTAAACTCACTATTCTGTAGAAATTCACTGACTTTTAAGATTTCAATTTCATCTCTAATCTACATTATTTCTAAGACATCTATACCTGATAATTCACTATCAACTTATTATTAGTAAAAATTGTATTATATTATAAATATATTATAAAATTACAAATATAAATATATAAATATTATAGTAAAAAAAATAATGGAAATTGGGTCTTTAACCTTTTTACTTACTTCCCTGCCACTATCAATGGCACCACAACCATTAAACTATACCTGACTCTTATCTTCGCTTCTCCTATCTAATCCACCAGGACTAAATTTTGTTGGTCTTAGCTTTGAAATCTCTCTCAAATTCGTTCCTTTTTTCACTTTTCCAGAGGGAAAGTGATCTCTTATTACTATGGTTCTTTCTCATCACCCCACATCCAGCTTACTACAACAGCCTCTTAATCAGCCTAACTCTGAGCTCCACTAAATCCAGCCTCCATATCAGTCTAGCTCAAAAACAATTTTACCACATTCCTCTCTGGTTCATAAAGCCAGACTGGCTCCCTAGTGCCTATTACACCAAAACAAACTTCTTACTAAGTGGTACTAGGCCCCACCATACCTAACTTGCCAATTGCTTATATACGGCTGCATAAACTTCATCTTCACAGCAACATTACAAGTCAGTTCATAAACATCTATTAAGTGCCTGCTATGGACCAGGCAGGCAGTGTGCTAGCTCTGGTGATCCAACTATGAAAAAAGATAGCTCCTGCCCTCCAGGAACTTAAGATCCAAGGTCAAAAGATAATACACAGAAGAACACTGGGGGCTGGGGGACGTCCCAAAGTAGAGAAATGAGGAGATGCCTGAGCTAAGCTCCTTCTTTTAAGGGAGGCTGAGAGTTCATGCCCCTCTCCCCTTGCAATCAGAGGGACAGGGGAGTGAGGAGGAGGAGGCAGCAGTGTATACCTTGCAAGCTATTCAAAGGGAGGGACCCTATTAGTTATGCTTCTTTTATATACTATGACTTCACTGTGGTAGGAAACTCCTGGTAAGGAACTCTCTACCAAGTCAGATCGGCCCCTGACCTGCAGCATGGATCTGGCTTGTGTTTTATCCCCAGCACTCACATGATGCCCGGTGCATACTAAGTGCTTAATAAATGTTCGGTGCCTAGCTGCCTGGGGTACTGAAAGGGTAACCCACTTGCCATGGGTCACAAAGAGTACAGGGCACAAGCAGGACCCGAACCCAGATTTTCCTGACCCCAAGCCTGGCTCTCCATCCTCTATGCCAAGGTGCCTCCTGGGCACAGCATATGTGTTCAATTATTGTTCAGCAGTTTCAGTCCTATCCTAGTCTTTGTGACCCCATTTGGGGTTTTCTTGGCAAAGATACTGAAATGGTCTGTCATTTCCATCTATTTACAGCTCCATTTTAAAGATGAGTAAATTTAGGCAAATAGGGTTAAGTGACTTGCCCAGGGTCACAAAGTTAGTAAGCATCTGAGGCTGGATTTCAACTCAGGTTTTTTTTTATTCCAGGCCTGGTGCTCTGGCCACTAAACCACCTCGCTGCCCATGTGTTCAATAATACCTGTTATTTTCAGATCTGTGTCATGACTAAGCTACTCTAGGCAGACTTCCCTAATTCTGATCTCCCCTCTCTGATTTCTACACTTCTCCATTTGCTTAGCGTCTATATATTCAATGGTACTAGAAGACACAGATTTGCATTTGTTGAGATGTTGCTTTTATATGTTAACATTTAGTGTGTCTATATTGTCTTCTCCATTATACTGAAGACCAAATGAAGCAGAGCTCATGACTGTATTTCTTTGTTCTCTCCCCACAGTGCTGATACAATGCTCTATCTACCTTATTAGGCACTATAGAAATGTTCAGTCAGCTATCAGTCAATGGGACAGCCTGGAGGTGTTGGACTAAGGACAGCAGAAATTTGGGGCATAAATTTGGAGCAGAAATTTATGGTTTTCTAAAAGTGTATCTTTCTATGCTCAGTGCCTACCACAGGGCCTTGCATCAAGTGGTTCTTAGTAAATGCTTGCTTAATGAATAATGCTAATATCAATAGTATTGGTTAACATGAACATTATGTTAACATTAGTTAAAGTTTCACATTTTCAGTGTGTTCTACACCAACACTTCTGGTCTCCCTTTACAGTGCAGCTAGTAAAAGTCTAAGGGAGGGATTCAAACCCAGGACCCTGTGGCTCTATGCCCAGCACTCCTATCCATCATGACAAGCTAACTCAGAATGGAGAGTTTAGGTCCTTTATGCCCCTAGGACAGGCCTGCACAACTTGCAGCCCATGGGCCGCTTGTGGCATGCCAAAAGATCTCCTCTACATACAAAACAGTTTCCTCTACATTTTTCACATGCTGCAAGCTGCCCACAGGCTGCAAGTTGTGCAGGCCTGTTCTAGGATGACAGTCCTATGAACCCCACATGCTGTTTACTGTACAATGTTATTTGTTCAGGTAGAAATTTCATTCCTACTAAGTGGTGCAGTGGATACAGCACAAGACCTGAGGTAAGGCAGACCCAAATTCAAATCAGACATTTACTAGCTATACAACTCTGAGCAAAGTCACTTAACCTCTGCCTGCCTCGTTTCCTCAGGTGGAAAATAATAGCATCTACCCCCCAGGAGTTTTTTTAGTATATAATAATATTTTTAAGTGCTTTGCAAACTGTAAAGCACCACACAAATGCTAGCTACTATTATTATTACTATAATAATCAGGCACCACATTCTGTAACAGATAGTATCATTATCTGTCAATGTTAAAATGTAAGTTCTGTGAGAGCAGGGATTGTTTTATTCTTTGTAACTGTATCGCCTGAATATAGTACAGTGTCTAATTCATGGTAGACACTTAATAAATGCTTTTGGATTGATATTCAATCAATTTGAATTTACAGAACACAGTAAAATATTCATTTGAAAGTAATACAGAATTTCTGAATTTGTATGTCAACTGAATTAAAATTTGCTGTTTTTTAAGCAAACCTTTTCTTCATTGTTTTTTCTTTTTCTCTTTATTTTTTTATTCTGGAAAACTATTTTTATCATAGGTGGAATGGGGACACAGCAAGTTGGATGATTCCAATTTTGTTGGCAACATCTAAAGCATCATAGTCTGGAGCAAGACAGACATAGGCCTTCTTCTCTCCATCGGGCCGGATCAGTGTGCTGACCTTGGCCGCATCGATGTCATACAGCTTCTTTATGGCCTGCTTGATCTGATGCTTGTTGGCCTTGATGTCCACAATGAAGACTAGGGTATTGTTGTCCTCAGTCTTCTTCATAGCTCACTCGGTGGTCAAGGGAAACTTAATGATGGCATAGTGATCGAGCTTGTTTCTGCGAGTGGCACTCTTCCAAGGGTATTTGGGCTGCCTTCAAAGTGTGTCTTGTGTCGCCAGAAGGTGGGGGATGTTCTGATCTTCTTCTTTTTGTGGCTATGGACACCCTTCAGCACTGCCTTCTTGGCCTTCAAGGCCTTGGACTTGGCTTCTGTCTTGGGGGGGACAACAGCTTCCTTCTTCGCCTTCGGCACCATGTTGGGGGAAAAAAAGCCCTTTTTTTCATTGTTAGTAAAAATTAGCATAAATAACATCAACTAACATTGGTATAGGAATCATTTTAATTTTCCAAGTCCCTAATCTTCCTATCAACAACTTTCTGAGGATAGGCAGGGCCCATTTTGTATTAAAAGAAACAGACTTGGGGCAGTAAGCCACCAGAGGTGACACAAGTGTTGAACTGAGCCCAGACACAGACCATTTCTGTCCCCTAAGTGCGCTCTGTCTTCGGGTCTCCACCTTCTCTCAATTCTCTCCTCTTTGGTGACATCTTCTGCTTTTAAAAGTCACACTGCTACGTCTAAGCTGGTGACTCCCAAACTGGGAGCCTCAGATGTCTCCCAATGTCTCCCCTTAATCCTCACTGTGCATTTTTCTCTCCCCGGAGGTCTCACTGAACCCTTATCCTTCTTTCTTTTCCTTTTCCCTGCTTCTCCTGAAGGCCTTACCGTCTAAGAGGTCATGCAGGCTACAAAGCTCAGGAATCTGACTTCTCCTGCCTCCTCAGTCTCCACATCTAATAAATTGCCAAGTTTCATCTCTTGTTTGTTCCTCTCTCTCCTCACGACATGACAGCATTACTACAGACCTCCATCATCTTTCAGCTAGCTTAACAACCTCCTAACTGGCATTCCTGCCTCCAGTTTCTCCCTTCTCCAATCTATTTTCCACACAGTTGTCAAAATAATCTTTCTATTAGTCAATTCATTCTCTTGCTCAAAACATTTACTGGCATCCTGCTGCCTAAGAACAAACTACGAAGAGTCTTTGGTATGTCAAGTGCTACAAAATTGAGCCCTAAGCTCCCTTTCCAGACTTACTTCTCCTTTCTCCCTCTTGAGTACTTCTTATTCTGCACAGTTATCAGCTGCTTCTTTATCTTGTCTTGGCTCTCTTGCCCTCTCACATTCATTCAGGCCATACCTATTGCCTGGTATGCACTCCCTCCTCTTTGGAGCCTACTGGAACCATCCTTCTCTTTGTGTTTAATTCAAGGGCCACCTCATTTATGAAGCTTCTCTCATCTCCTTACTTGAATTTTTTCTCTAATTACTCAAATTTTCCTATAACATACACCTCCCTGGATCTCTGCTTGCTCCCTCACTCACTACTTTGTCTACCTTATCTGTGAACATACTGCATGCCCCACATCTTCAGTGGATAAAATTGGTTGAAGTTAGAGGCTTTTCTTTTTTTTTTATCCCTAACACCTAACCTAGTATTTTGCAAATGTTTAATAAAGATTTGTTGAATTTGATTCTTTAAAAAAAAACATTTAATTATGTAGTCTCAGAGACAGAAAGAACCTTCAGGGTCACATAATCCAACCTCTAGCCCAACTGCTTCGACAACTGGAATGTCCAGAAGGCATTCCATCACAAGCTAAGCTTTTATCTTTATCCAAGATCCACAATTATTTACTCATGCCACAATTATCTCTTTGCGTGGATAAATTTCCTACTTAGGACCCAGTACAGCTAAATGTTGAAAGAAGGGGAATTTAGGAGGAATTTCATGGGTGTTCAACATAAGAAGAAACTTTGTGAAGCTCTCTCTATCCAAACTTTCGCTAGGGCCACAACCATAAATAACACTGTCAGTTATAAAGCTGCCCCAAAGCCCTAGTACTGACAGTCTTACTTGATCAGTAACTCTGATTATAATCACTTTCAAACAACAATAATAATAAACACCAAAACACATTTATATAGCATTAATTTTCTCAAAGTATTTTCATAAGTTATCTCATTTGCTCAAATTGATTCATCTTAAATTCAACAAAGAAACATCAAGCTGCGGATATGTTTTGAAAATTGAGATGTGAGTGCTCAGAAATGTTTCTTGATAATTCAAAGAACCTCATCAGAGAAATGGTCACATGTAGACCACAGTGGATACAATATTCAACACAGCATCATGTGCAGAGTTGACCCTCAACAAATGTTGGATAGGGGCAGCTAGGTGGCGCAGTGAATAGAGCACCAGCCCTGGAGTCAGGAGGTCCTGAGTTCAAATCCGACCTCAGACACTTAACACAAAAACTAGCCATGTGACCTTAGGCAAGTCACTTAACCCCAACTGCCTTCCAAAAAGCAAAAAAAAAAAAAGTTGGATAAAGAAACAAGTTTCCTGATTGATAGAGACAATGCTCAGTCAACCTAGAGGAGAATCACAGGATCTTCTCTCAAGCCCTCAATCTTGTCTCTGATATACCGCAAAATAGAAACCTGGTGTCTCAAATCCTTTCTGAAAACAGGCAGGAAAATAAAAATATACGATTTGTTTTAAGAAATTTTTGGAGGCAGAGGAAGGGTGGTCAGTGTGGTCATTATGACACTTCCCAATTGCAATTCATCTGTTCTCTTCTCTGCTTTCTGCTTTGGACTTAGCTCATGATCCACCTGCAGCATCGATCCAAGATAAATTCAATGAGCTGGCCATCCAACTATCCAGTATAATGGTTTAGATACCCTACAGAATATATAAATTCTGGTATATGAAATCTATTCATTTATATTTTAAAAGTAAAATGCCCCAAAATTTCAGCTCTCTTTTGTATATGATAAAACATCTTTTAACAGAAGGTTTACAAAGTCTATCACAGGTGTTAGCATTAGTGTTGTGTAGATTCCTAAGTGCTCAGTCACCTGTACTCATAAAACAAGGGGTAAGATGAAAATGACTAAACCAACAAGAAAATAAGCAGTTGTTCTAACCATATGACTAGGGTAAGGTTCCCTGTTTCCTCAAGGCTCTCCACCTATAGTGCCTTATTTTAAAGGCGTCTCTTATTAACTAAGAAACTGAAGGTGAAAGAGAACTCAAAAATCATCCATTTGTTATCTCACTATATAGACTAGACCTGTGACTTCATCCTGTGTGTGGGGAGCCCCTTCCAATAATGTAGCCAGGTTACTCAATCTAACACTTAGAATCTTAGAGAACAAACTGAGAAGTGAAATCACTTGGCCACAACCACACAAACCAGTAGGTGTCAGAGGTGGGACTGAAACCAGGTCTTCCTCCCTCTAAGACCACCTCTGTCCATTACACCACACTGCCTCTTAACTACATACACACACATATATGCATGTATATCGTTATTGTTCATTTGTGTCCAACTCTTTGTGACCCCATTTAGGGATTTCTTGGCAGAAATACTAGAATAGTTTGCTATTTCCTTCTCCAGTTCATTTTACAGATGAAGAACTGAGGCAATCAGGGTTAAGTGTCTTGCCCAGGGTCACACAGCTAATAAGTAAGGACAGATTTGAACTCATTGAGTCTTTCTGATTCCCAACCCAGTGCTCTATCCACTGTACCACCTATCTACCTACCTCTATACACACACACACACACACACACACACACACACACACGCTACCAATTAAACCAAAATAATAAGTCTACAAAAGAACTTTTGAAAAAGGTCACCTGGCTCAAAAAGGAGGAAAGGTGGCCTTTGCTAAAGACAGACCAATAATGAATTTTCCTCCCCATTTAATTTTGAAGGACTGGTTAATTCTTTGTAGGCCCTATAAGTTTCAATGCCAGATTGTGAAAGTTGAAGATAATCCGCACCTAATAGCATGAAATTACTATTATTCTGCTCTATAGAACAATACTTACATGCCCTAACCACTGTTTCGATTTCCACAGTCAAGTGCTACCAAATCTATGCACTATTCAAATCTATAACTTTCCTTCCGGCAGCCTACACCTCTACACCTCACACTCAAGAGTTCCAGATTCACTGTGGGAACCTCAGGGCTACTCCAAAGAGGTCCTGTCTAGCCTAACTAGTGTTAAGCTAGGTCTAATCATTAAAACCCCTGGGAAATGGACTGAATTCTCAAGTTTTCTGTTTTTGTTTCTGGAGGAAGAGGCAATCTACTTTACTTTAACTAAGGACCCTCAGAGATCAGGCAAAATTCTTTCTGGATATATCATAATCAAGCTTAGATGGATATGTGACGTGCCTTGGACATTCAATGTGTCAGATTATAACACAAGTTTAAATGGCTACACTTCTCACAATAGTAGCACCACTGCTCCATCAATTGTTAGGATGCTAGGGTCAACATCCTGGAAAGCCATAAAACATTTATTCTAAAAATCACACTACCACTTTCAATTGTTCCCTACATGATAAAATTAACCAGAGAAGGTCTTTTTTAGGAGGTCTTTAATAGAACTCACTACTTTGCCTCCCCCCCCCCAACAATATCATTTACTACTAATTTTTTAAAAAGCAAAAAGGAAGGGAGAAATCTACTTTAGGTCATATTCTTAGGACTTAAGTGTATAAGCAACACTTCTAGCTTTGTGAAAAGTCTGTTTTTGGTAGAATGTGTGACACCATAGCCCAACGTGAGTAATATTATATCTCAAATAAAAATCAGCCCATGAATATACATAATCCAAAAGGTAATTCTCCCAATCTCAGAAATGTAATGGAGCCACTCTGGATCACTGAGGCATGAATATTTACCGTATTCAGGCTTTACTGCTCTCGATCTGGGTTCAATTTTGCAAATTAAAATGAGGGCTGTGTGGATAGAGAGATTAAAGGAGAGCATCCTAAAGCCTTCGTGTTCCCTTGGTGTGGGAGAAGTGATCTGGTTACCCTTCTGTTCGGCTATTTCTTTTTACTTAATAGAGTAGGTCAGAAGCAATTGAGACTGGAGAGGAGAGGTCATTATGAGGTCATGACCCTGGAGTTAAAAGCTTGCCAAGGAAAATAAACAGATAGTGAATATTAAATGGCATTTTAAAATAAAACATAAAATTGGGGAAAATAGCTTAAAGACCTTGCCCTTCTCTTTTGACAGTTAAAAGTACATTATTTCCTCTCATTCACCTCAAACTCAAGATTCTGTCATTTCTCAAACATCTTTAAAACCAACTTATTATTAAAAGCTATGATACATTTATAATGTACATTATATGAAGAGGAAAATGGATACACAGCTCTGGGACTCACAGCATAGAGACAAGATTGGTTTTAACCACAGTAGCCATTGCTGTTCTCTTTCAAGGCTGATTTGTACTGAAAAAAGAATATTTTCCCTGGTAGGTAGTCCCCAACACAAATGCCTATTGTAGAGCCGATAGCTGTGTCAAAGGCTAGAGGATGCTCTGATCGGGGAGTCCCTCTGCTATTGCTAACTGTGTTTTTGTGGACTTGATAGGAAGAATAAACAATAATAAATGGACCTTGTACTGTCCTGTATGAGGAATGAAACCAAACTGCAGAGGGCTGCAATAGGACAGGTAGCTTTGTGAATGAAGCCGGTAGGGTTTCAACCTCAGAACCTTGCAAGTAGGTCCTTGTCCAGAGGGGCAAAGAAAACCCAGGGTGAAATTTAGTGCCCGAGGGCCCAGAAGTTGAGCACTAAGAGAGCCAAGGTATTAGTAGAGACCTGTTCCCTTTAAAAGAGAACCCACTGCAGCCAAGTCTGAGTGAGCAGGAAAACCAATGTGAACAAACACCCACCTGGGAGCGAGAGCTAAAGGTGAGGAAAATCCCCCTTCAATAGTTAGGTTGTTCGGGACTAAAGTTAGAGACCACCCTCTGGCTGCACACACTCTACAATGGCCTGGAAGCTAGTAAGCTAACATCGTTAGTCAGAAACAGGCAGCAGGTGATATTCCTGAATCCCAACAGTCCTTATGAGGGCATGCCATGAGCCAGTTATATCCTGGTACCAAAGGGTTACTGTGCTTAGAAAACCTTAACCAGCAGCCTGACTAAACGTTTTCTATTTTTCTTTCTGCTTTCTTTAAAACCCCAGATGTGTTCTTACAGATCAAAAGAGACCAACTTATAAAGTTAAACTAAATCAAGGGCTTTTGTTCTGAGGCATCGTTGCTGAACTAATTATTCCTGTATGTTGTTTAATGAAATAGTAGTGCCATATATTAAAACAGTTAACAGGATGAGCTGCATGAGTTATGGGGAAGGCCTGATCTGGGATTATAAATTTAACTTTTTCTTAAAGAGAGATGAAACAAACCACTCGACTCCCCAGCGCTTTCTGTCACAAGGAGAGTAAAATAATGGCCCCAAACCTGGACAGGCTGGGGTAGGATCTGCGGCCTGTCCCTCTCCCATAGATGAGGGCAGAATGGGGGTGATGGGGGAGTTCCCAAGTTCTTTGGCTTACCTCCCCTGGTCTCTACTAAATTTCAAAATAAAACAAACCTTTGCGTTTGCTTTTCATCCCCCAGACTGACAATCTCTCAACAACCCACATTACAAATGTTGTCAGGAGCAGCCAAGCTGAAGGCAAGAGAAGTCTGTCCTTAATGAAAGGTTAGAAAAAACACCACAAGTTTCTCCAACCCATAGTAAACAGTTATGTTTAATTTGGGGAGGGGGGGAAAAGGAGACAAGAAGAGAATAATGCTGTAATCAGATAGAGTTAAGGGGACACCCAGCCCAACCTCATTATTAGACGTGATCTCACAGGGAGGTAGAGCCAAACCAGAAATGCTGTGTCCTCTCATTTATTTACAACACTTTATTTCCAAAGAAAACTTTTCTACTGGACGAATGCAACTTCATCTTACAGATGTCAAAAAAGCTGAACCCCAACAGAAGGCCACTGAGAAAAAAACAAATGGAGCTAGCAACGGGGACATCTTTGCCATACTGACTGCTATGCTACAATACATTGTACCAAGCCCACCTCTGCCAGGATGCATGCCCACATGCTTTGGATGTCTGTGTTACAGTTTAATGGCAAATGCCCCTGCCAAGTGAAACCTCATTGACAGCTGGGCAGTAAGAAGGCTGGATGGTGATCATGCTGTATAGGACTGGTCCCAAATAAAAGTTCAGGATGTAGACCATTCCTGTTAGGGGGCCACAGAAGAGATAGTCTGAATTGAGGCTCCCAGGACCCACACACTTGCCCATGGTTCTGCCCAGCTACAATGAGCAATGAATGCCTGGTGAAAGCAGAACAGATGCCCTGACTTCTCTGAAGGGAAAATGGAGGAGTCTTATGTTTGCCTTGGTCTTTTCAATTAAGGCAACTCTGCTCCAGAAACCCTTTTCTTTCTTTCAACATGGAGTTCTTAGGTCAACTCCTCCAGGAAAGCTTCCCTATTGCTTCCAAATGAAAGTGATCTCTCTCTCCACATGCTTCCCATTGCATGGCTGCTCTCTCCTTTGTTTCTACCACACTCTACATTATATTATACCTCTGTGTGGACATGCCAAGTGACCTTGGTATTAAAAGGGCCTTAAGGGACTACACAGAGCAGTTAGGTGGCTCAGTGGCTAGAGTACTGGGCCTTGAATCAGGAAAACTCTTCTTTGTGAGTTCAAATCTGGCTTTAGACACGTACTAGCTGTGTGACACTGGGCAAGTCACTTAACCCTGTTTGCCTCAGTTTTCTCATCTGTAAAATGAGCTGGAGAAGGAAATAACAAATTTCTCCAGTATCTTTACCAAGAAAACCCCAAATGCGGTCACGAAGAGTCAAATATGACCAAAAAGAATGAAAAACAACAAAAGGGATTATTACACAATCTTTCAGTTCTGCTCCTCCATTGCCTAGAAAAATGCCTTGTATAGAGTAGATGCTTAATTCATGTTTGCCGAATTAAATTGAACTCTTCAAAAGTAAACATGCTCACTGTGTGACCTTAGGCAAGTCACTTAACCCCAAATGCCTTGCTTTCCTCCCTCAAAAAAAAAAGTGAACACGCTTAAAGCCCAAGTCACTGACATTCAGTGCCAAGACTCCTGTGGTCACAATATACACCTTCTAGAACATATTCTCACCAACAAATCTATAGGGCCCCGATTATAGATGCCAACACCTGAACATGGATATGAAGAGAAAAATACATACACATAACGAGCATCATATAAGTTAATTAGAAGAAGTTGTCCTACTTTAAAACGAGCTTGGAATACAAAATCCACAGCTCCAGCTCTGAAGATACCGTGTGTTGGCTAATTAAATGCTGTATTCTGCCTCTGGTGACGAAGCAGCATTCATATGCTAGATGCAAAGCTCAGAACTATTATCTTGAGCAGTATCACCTACATGCTTAAACCTCTACCTTGTCACCAGAAAAATAAATCCTCCCACTCTCCCTCTTCTTCCCCCATTCCCTTGACTTAAAACTGCAATATTCTGCCACTGGCTTAATTGTTTACCCACCAATCGCACCAAGGTTCAAACATGTGAGAGCATTGTACCTGAGGCCACCCTACATAGGTAATACTGGAGTGAAGCAGAAAGGGAAGAATGAATCTCTCTTTCTGAAAGAGGCACAAAACGAATGTGATTTTTGCATCTCCAGTCAGTCTCTTTAGACAGTTGGTTACTGCCCACCACTTGGGTCACGAGGCTCTCACCACCAAGATCACGTCACTGCCACAAAGGCAAATGGTCTGGGGGGGTGGGGAATTCCTGGCAGCAGAGGTAGTGGGGCACTCACTCTGCCGAGCTTCCCAAGAATAACTTCCAAGTAACAACAGCAGAACTCCACGCTTGATAATCAGCAGAGCAGGTAGATTTTCATTCTGAGGATGGAGTTTTCTTTTACAAAGAGATGTAGATAAAACCCAAAGGTCATGGAAAAAAAAAAAAAAAGCAACCACCACCCAGGGCTGTACCAGGTCATCTTCTCATGTTCAACAATCAGAAGGTGATGTCAGATGAGGCCTCGGCTCCCTGCTAGCTACTGGGAAAGAAGCACTGTGCAAAGCAGAGGCTTAGCTTCAGCACACTAACTAAATGCACTGCTTGTCTGCGGGCCTCCACTATTACTGTCCCATGGCAGCTACACAGAGCAGACCCCACATAAAGTACAGTGGCCATCATATCTCTCAACTGTTCTTCATTAGCGGGAACATTCCACTTTTCAACAACCAAAGCAGCCTTTGCCCTACTCTTTGAGGGTGGTTTCTACTCAGAACACTGCTGTTTCTCTCTCTAGACACCCATGCCAAACAAAGACAGTCCCTATCCAAAGTCTGGGACACAAAACAGTGAGTCAATTTTTCCTCCTCCTCCCCTAGGACACAGTCAACAAGCAAGGGCAAAATTCCATGGAGACAGGGTCACACTAAGAAAGGTATTTAACCAAGGACAGAGCATCACCCAATGAGGGGAATGCTGGACTGGGATTTAAGAGACCTGGGTTTGAATATGGACCCCGCCAAATGGCCTGTGGCAAGCATTAACTCTATGAGTGTTTTTTCACTATCTGAGAATTTTTCTTTGATCTGTTGCCACTTAGAATAACAGAACCATAGATTCTTAAGAGCTCCTGGTTCCTTGGTAGCAGTCCAGACACAGGATAATAGTTCAGAGCTGGAAGGGACCATAAAGGCCAATGAATTGAATACCTTCATTTTACAGATGGGAAAACTGAGGTCCAGAGGAGAAATGACTTGACCAAGGCCATCCCCTAAGTTGGTCCAGCCCAGAGCCAAGTTTTCTTGACCCTCACAGTAAGGTGAGTACAGTAGAGTGCTTTTTCTACTAAAATGCAGAGGTATATTATAAGCACTGATACATGCAGTTTAGCAAAAAGAGACATGCACCACAGTGGCAATTTGAAGGATACCAAGGTACCCAATCACTTGCCATGGTACAAAATGCCACCATTAGAGTTACTTCTTTGTGTTATTATTTCTTTGAGAGTACCCAATTAAAATAAAAATATCCCTGATAAGTATAAAATATTAAGTCATTCTCGGTCCTTATCACTTAGATGAATCCAATTTCTCAAATGAGCTCCAGTTATCTAAGAAAGCCCAAAGTAAATAGGTCACAGAACATGTACACATTTATGGGAGGGAATGATTTCAAACATACCGAGTCCCTTAAAAGAAGTTTACAGCTCTCAGTGAGAGCCCCTGAGCAGCTGAAAGAAGCTACTTGGTCTAGGCTCAGAGGATGCTGCAGAAGGGTCATTTGTGCCACCTCACCATTTTGCCTAAGAGCAGCACAGTAATGAACACTGCACAGGGAGTCAAGAGATTTTTGTTCTAGACAAACGTTGTCAATGACTCAGGAGTGACCTTGGATAAGTCATTTCATTTCTATTTAGTTTCTCCTTCTTTAAAATAAGGAGAATGGTCTTCCTTAACCACTAACATATGTGAAAAGCCTGAAAAGGTACTATAAATCCCAAGTTCTCTTTAGTTTGAGGAAATTTTAATGCTGTATCATAAAACTAGAACCAGAGAAGGCGGATAAGTAAGCCTGAGTATCAGAACCCTCCTTCTTTGGCTGCTGGCTGCCATTAATGATGCACAGAGGAGAGTCCACCATGTTATTTATTAATACATTATAATGTCTCATAGTCCTTAGTGCCAAGAAATGTGTTCCAATCAAAATTCTTTCTGGGGCAGATTAAACTCATTCTATTCTTTCCTCATTGGAAAAACAAAATAACTACCATCAATAGCCATCTCTCTCCCTTCCTTCACCCTCTTCAGTCTTCTCTTCTTCAGGCAAAGTAATTTTAATTCCTTTGGCATTTATTTCCTCACAGACCCTACAGTTTCCAACACCTTCACTATTTTTTACTGATTTCTTTAAATTTTCTTCCTTTCATTAAAGCTATGGGACTTCAAAGTAAGTTCAACATGCTCCTAAGGCCTCCTATCCAAAGCTGAATCCAATGCAATAACTGGCTAGTGCTTATTGATATTAATCAAATAGTGCTTTAAATTTTGTAAAGTGCTTTATAGTCATTCCACTCAGCGGATCCTCACAAAAGACATGTGACCGAAGCACTCCAAGTATTGTTCTCTGGGATATGGGCTGGACTCCATGTCTGCCCAGGTTCCTCACAACTTTCTCTGCTTCTAATTTCATTATTATCCCCCTTCTCTTCTCACTCTATCATCTCTCTCGGCCATTTCATCAGTTCCCGTGGGTTTAACTACCTCTATTCAGATGACTCACGGGGGGTGTATGTGTGTGTCTATCCACAGTCCTTCCTCTGGGCTTCCGTCCCCCATCACCAACCGCCTGTCCTAGAGACATCTCAAACTCAACACATCCAAAACTTGACTCATTATCTTTTTCCTGAAATTCTCCCTTCATTTCCATACTTCCACATCTAGGTTAAAAGTACTATGATCTTTCTCTTCTCCCAGGTCTGTGACCTCAGTGTCCTACCCTCTCTCTTCCTCATCCCTCATTTCTCATTTGTTTCTGCCCTAAAACATCTCTCTTATTCCAGGGTATCTCTACACTGACAGATCCAGCACCTAGGTTCAGGCCCTCATCACCTCTCACCTAGATGATTCTAGCAGCCTCCTCATTGCTCTTCCTGCCTCCAGTTTCTCCCCACTCAAGTCCATCCTGCACAAGCTGCCAAAGTAATCCACTTTAAGAACAGTTCTGACAATGTAACTCTCCTATGCAATTAGTTTCAATGGCTTCCTATTGCCTTTAGGATAAAATATAAAGTACTGTGTTTAGCTTTTAAAGCTCCAACTTGCCTTTCTAGCCTCTTCAGGTGCTGCCCCCCCTCCCCATCACTCACAAACAACACTCCATCCTCTTTCTCTGTGTCTTTGCCATGGTCATCCTACCTGTCTTCCTTCTCACAGCAACCTCAGATCCACAACTCAAGCACCACCTTCTAAAGGAAGCCATTCCTGGGCCTCCCAATGGTCTGTGCTCTCCCTTGCAAGCCACCTTATGGGCAACAGCATAAATTTATGCTGTCCATAATTACAGATGTACTTGTTGTCTCCCCATTTGAATGTGAGCTCCTTGCAGGTAGAGAATGTGTGACTCTTTATTATCCAACATGCTTAAAGCTTTTTAAAAAAATACATTTTCACTGACTGATTGAGGAAATGACCTAAAAGACCGGGAGGTGAGAGAACTTCACCATGGCTATGGAGCCAAACCCAAATCATCTGGATGCAAATACCCCCGCACTGCAGCTTCTGCTACCAGGCCTCTAGGAGCTTCATGATCCAGACCTCATTCCACTCAAGTACATGGGTTTCTGAGAAGTTACAAAGAAGTCAAATATATGTTGGTAAAACTATACTTTATGTAAATAAAATAACACTTTAAGTGCACTAAGGGAGCATACTATTATAATTATTAATCCTTTCCTAAAGTAAAGAATTTGTCAAATAACCACACCGATGTTTTTACTTGTTTTACTCTATTCTTTCTTGTTTTTGAAATAAGTCTGAATTTTTCAATGCTAGAAATTTTAAAAGTAATCGTTAAATTTAAATTTATATATTGTGTTCCCTTAATTCCTGAACTACTGTTCAAAGAATCACTATCAACTCGCTTTTTAAAAAAAAAATTATGTATTTTTAGTTTTCAATACTCACTTCCACAAGATTTTGAGTTCCAAATTTTCTCCCAATCTCCCCACCCAGATGGAGAGTAAAATGATATAGGCTCAACATGTACATTCATATTAAACCTATTTTCACATTAGTCATGTTTCAACTTACTTTAAAAAAAACACTAAATTCACATATAAACTTGAGATTTACTGTGATGTCTTAATTTTTTCTGCAATATTTGTACCTAGCCATAGTAAAAAAGATGGTGACGATAGGAAAAACAATAATGGTATATTCTCACTTAGATAAAAAAAATACCTAAATGAGTGATGCATCATCAGTTCCAAACCAAGCAGAGGAAGGCATTTCAACATGATTCATGAAACGACTCCAAAGCATCTCCTCCTCTAGTATATTTCAAAACCCACATTTTCTTAGTCCAGATCTATTGAGATCTAGAGGCGCTAAGAATTGAGGTCAGAAGGAACCAGCACTTTTGCTTCTCACTACATACTGATCTAAAAGAGGGAGAAATAAGATTGCGTAAGAAAGGATACATCTTTCTCCAAAGTCTTCATTAAACACAAGACTGCTGTTTGCCAGATCTACTTTCTAACATCACTAAAAGGCAAAACATGCCCCTGGAGCATTCTCCATTCTGTTGTGCACGGCCATAAAACACGGGTCCAAAGGGAGCGCAGAGGACAACAGTGACATGTTTTTCTTCCTGCAAATCGCAGACACTACACCGTTCAATTGCCTTTCATTTTGCTATGGTTTCATTCAGCTGTATATGTGTGTTTGGAAAACCAAGTGTTCCTTTTTATGTTCTTTTCCCAATCTCCTTTTCTAACTATATCTATTTTGAAAAGTCCAACTGATGCTGGAATAAGGAAAAAATTCTATTTAAAGAAGCAGCTTAGACATAGACTGTGAACAGTCTGGCTATCCACTGGGACCCACTTCTAGACTCTAAAGCCACTTCTGACAGTGCAGGCAGGAGGAAAGGCTGGCCTGGGATCTATGGGCCTGTTGGCAGGGAAGACTTTCTACTCTCATTTCCCATAAGGAAAGTGCTAATTCTTTAAAGAAAAGTCCCCCTGGGAGAGAGAAGTACTGATGTCCATGTCTTTGGTACCTCCTCCTTTCTCCTCTCAGGGCGTGGCTATGCAATTGGCCTGCCTGTTGATTTGTTTAAATATCTGCCAAAGAGCCTTGAATATTTCCCTGGAAAGTAGAGACTTAAGGAAACACATAGCTGTCTGTGACGCCTGGCCAGAGCTCATCATCTTTTCTATGTTCTGATGATGTTCGACCTTTCTGCTGTTCCTTCCTTTAAGAATCATAGATTCAAGCTGGAAGGAACCCTAGAGCACATCCCTAAGCTTATGGAAAGGAAACCAAGTTCCAGGGGGGTTAATGACTTGCCCACAGTCACACAGGTAATAGTAACAGAGCCAAGATTTAGATGCAGAGGCTCTGACTGAATTTAACATTCTTTCCACTACACCATCAGGCCTCCCCATATTCTCTTCTTTGGCTCCTGTGACAGCACGCTTAATTGGTTCTCCTTCCTCTCCGTTCTCAGTCCTCCTTCTCTCCCCACCTCCTAATGCTCTGGAGAGCCTCAATGCTCCGGAGAGCCTCGATGCTCTGCTCCCCAATCCCATGCTCTTCTCATTCTGCATTCACTCACTCAGAAAGCTTCTCTATTCTCATGACTATGACTTCTATGGAAATAATTTCCATCCTGCCTTTTCATCTTCTCTCTACTTATCTACTAACTAGCTCTACTTGAGATGATAACACATAAAATTACCACAAGAAAAAGGGAACTCATTATTGTGCCATAAGAAAACGAGGAGCAGATGGACTTCATATCTACCTGGAGAGCTTTATACGAACTGATGCTGAGTGAGAAGAGCAGAACGAGGAGAAATTTGTACACAGTTACAGACACAACGTATGTGTGATGACCAACTTTGATAGACCAGACTGTTCTCAGAAATGCAGGGTTATAAGTCAACCCCAAAAGTCTCATGATGGAGAGAGATGTCTACATCCAGATGTTATAGGAATGTAAATTTTTAAGATCTTCCCTGCCCCTAGGCTTAAGTGCACCTGGAGCCTGTGGTGGGAGATTTGCTTCTCAGGAGATACTTTGTGATTGGACAGTGGGTCAAGAAGGTTGTTACATTCTCTGAGCCAGGAGAAGGCTATATAAGCCCTGATGTGAGGCTTTGTTTTGGGGCTCACTTTGAGAAGTGTTGTGTGATTTGACCTTAGAGCCCCCTGGCTTTGAAAACCCAGATGTTGATGCTTCCCTCTCCGGTAACTGTGATTAGGTATGGATGTATGTAATTGCTTGACAGTTTGGAAGCCTGTCTGCTGAAATGTTTCTCTGTCTTATAACTTCTGTCTGTATACTCTGAAATTCGGGGTGCTGACCTTTTTCCCCTGAACTAGGTGAACGATATATTTTTGACTGATTAAAGTAAGCTTGCTAACCCATTTTGAGTGGCTTTCCTTTAGAAAAGCAGATCTAATTAAGAACCTGTGTTGGCAGCCACCCTGGGGATGCTGGGTTCTTGCTGCTACACCAGAGAAAGAAATGAGCTTGAATCCAGATTGAAGCAAACTACCTGCTCTCTTTCTTTTTCTTGTTTGGTTTTATGTCCTCTTTGCCATTCTTCATTTCATCTGATACAATCCATCTTTATAACCTCACTAATGTCTAATGTGAAAGTATTTGCAGATCCTATACTTGATTATATGCCGCCATGGGGGGGAGGGGGGAGGGAGGGAGAGAAATTTTGAAACTCCGGAAATGAATCTTGTAAACTAAAAGTAAACAAATTAATAAAGACCAAAAAAAAAAAAAAAAAAAAAAAGGGAACTCATTCCTTCTCCCCCAATGGTGCTCTTTCCTAGTTCTTCCATTGCTGTCAATGACATAGTTATCCTCCTAGAATTATCCTCAACTCTTCCCTCTCTTTGTGCTTTTCTTCATTAAATCAAAGAACCTTAGCACTGTATGAGTCTTCATTTCAAACACAACTTAGTTGTCAATTAACACTTCACCAAGTTTCTCAGATGCAGCTCTTCCTCTCCATCTCCACAGCCACCACTCAAATTGCCTCCCACGCCCTCATATCTGGATTACTGAGGGAGTACATCTTCTGAATAGCTGTTGTCTTAATCTTCCCTAAAAATCACTTTCCTTATGTCATTCAAGAACCAACGGTGGCTCTCAAGCACCAAATGAAGTAAATCTCAACTCTGGTTCAATATTCAAGGATCATCATGAATCACACCTTCACCACTCACTCTCTGTCCTCCACTTCACCTTCCAGTGCTCTTTACATCTACCCTCAAGAGTCAAACCTTCATGCTGTCACATATGTAAGTCTCCAGCCTAAAACATTTTCAGTTTCTTTCTACCAAGGCATGGCTATCATTCCTCCTCCAAAATATGGTTTAAAAGATTGCAGTGTAGGTGATGCAGCCACTAAAGTGCTGGGCCTGTAATCAGGAAGACCTGAGTTCAAATCTGACCTCAGAGACTTATTAGCTCTGTGATCCTTGGTGGGTCACTTAACAGCTATCTACCTCAGTTTCCTTATTTGTAAGATAAATGATAATAATATCATCTACCTCCCAAAGTGGTTCTGAGGATCAAATGAGAAAATATATGCAAAGCACTTTGCAAATCTTAAAGAAATTAAAGAAAAAAATAGCTATTATTAGTGCTATTATTAAAAACTCTTACTTCAGAAAGCATTCCTTGACTAACACCACGCTAGCCCTTGCTAATTATTCCTTTAATGTCTTCTGGTACCAAAGAGTTAAGACATTGGGGCAGCTAGGTGGTGCAGTGGATAAAGTACCAGCCCTGGACTCAGGAGGACCTGAGCTCAAATTTAGCCTCAGACATTTACTAGCTGTATGGCCCTGGGCAAGTCACTTAACCCCAACTACTTGAAAAAAAAAGTTGAGACATTACCTCTTCCTCTCTTTTACTTCTCTCCAATTAAGACAGTGTAGCAGCAAGCACCCTAAGCATTCCCAGGGTTGCTGCCAACACAGGTTCTTGGATCTGCTTTGTTAAAGGAAAGCAACTCAAAATGGGTTAACAAGCTTACTTTAATCAGTCAAACATATATCGTTTACCTTGTTCAGGGAAAAAAGGTCAGCACCCCAAACTTCAGAGTATACAGGCAGAATTATCAAGACAGAGAAACAGATCAAGTAGACAGTTTCCAAACTGTTCAACCATTACATCCATACCAAATCAACATCTGGGTTTCAACATCTGGGTTTTTCAAAGCCGAGGAGGGGGCTCTCAACAACGGCTTCCCAGAATGCGGATCAAATCACAGAACTCCTCTCAAAGGGAGCCCCAAAACAAAGCTACACATCAAGGCTTATATAGCCTTCTCCTGGCTCAGAGAATGTAACAACCTTCTGGACCCACTGGCCAATCAAGAAGTATCTACTGAAAAACAAGCCTCCCACCCCAGGCTCCAGGTGCACTTTAGCCTAGGGATAGGGAAGATCTTAAAAATTTATATTCCCATTACAGACAGTGAACACTTTACAAAAATAGCAAGTTTTGCTACTTGGCTTTTTTTTTTTTGCACATTGTCTTATTGGATCCTCACAATCAATAATCCTATGAGATAGGCAGTGAAAATGTTACCATTCTCATTTTACAGCTGAGGAAACTGAGGCTCAGAGAGCTTAAGTGACTTGCTAGGCCATGCAGCAAGTAAGACAAGGCACAGCCAGGACCACAGGGGGCATATAAAAGCCTTCTGACTCCAAACTTGGGGCATATTTGACCACAACAGAACCCCCATGTCCCCTACTTCTTTGGTATCCCCTAATGGTACTCGAATGGTGCCATACATCCATTAGAGGTCCAACAAATATTCACCGATTAAATGAATAACTATAAAAATTGAAGTCCCTTTCCACATCCTTTGGAAGAAAAATCCAATACTCTTGCTGTGCTATACCTCTCTGGAACAACGGAGTGGTGAGACTCGGTGCCAAGCTCAATCTCCTGAGCTCCTTGCTCTGTGCAAGGGTCTCATTTTTATGAACAATAATTTTCTAAGTGCAGTTATCTACGGGTACAGAATGAGCCTGCAATTTACTATGAGCTACACTGCCTCAGCCATTTAGCCCTCATCTTGATGGCAAGGACAGCAGAACACACCACACAGTCAACACTTTATTATATACTATTCTCTAATTGTCTGCACCAAAGAATTTAGCACTTCATTATATATTGTCTTATTCACAAATGGTCAACTATTGTGTAAGAATCATCTCCACAATTAAGACTATAAGCTTTTTATGTAGCAGAGACCATATCTTAGGTTTTCCTTTGTATTCCCACACAGCTAGGCTAGTAGACACTCAATAAATACTTGTTGATTTAACGTATACACCTAAAATCAGTACAAATATCCCAAGTGCAGTTTTGTGTTTGTTGTACAGGGCAACAGAAAAAGAAGTCTCTTCTGTTCCTTGACCATAAAGGAACCCTAAAGCTAGAATTATAGCCCATACATTACCTAGGAAACTAAGTAAACCTTTTCACACAGTGATCTCCTGCAGTGATCTCAGCAGTGAATGGGATAATCTCAAAAGAACTGTTTCAGAGGAAGTAGGATCAGAATTACAAAACCTTAGAGAGTTGAGAGGCAGGGAGAGTAACAAGCCTCAAGGTATAAGCATGGGTTGATCCAACATCCCTAAATCCTATTCATCACATTTTCATAGAATCACAGAATTTCAGAGTGAGAAAAGACCTTGGCAGGCAACTAGCTGAACCTATGCCCCAAAAGAGAATCTCTACTACAAGAAATCCAAAAAATAAGGCATCAAACTTTTACAAGTGACAAGAGAATCCACTATTTTGAACAGTAGTGGATTTCACATGGGGACGGCTCCAACTTTTCAGAAGTTCTAGAGATGTGATGATTTAAGGAGGGGTAAGAAGACCTGGATTCCAGTTCTTAGCTACATGATTTTGGCGTTCTTTGTTAAACAGGAATAAAAGAACATTTCTGCTTCTTAGGTCACAAAATCTGGGAGGATAGTGCTTCATAAACTATAAAATACTATAGTTATTATAACATTTGAGCTAATTTGGGCTATCCTTTCCCTACTATTCCTCTAAAGAGTACTTTCATTGCTTCTTATCTTCTCACCACATGCTTCCTTCTAAACCCCTGCTAGGCTCTTTTACCAATCAAATTGGACTTAGGAGGAAGACCAGAGTAATAGTGTGTCAAACTGTTCGCTGGTAATGGTATCACCTATAAAATGGATTGAGGACTTGAGGATTTGGGGAGGTGATATTTGAAATGGCAGGGGCCCTAGGGCAGAGAAGAAAGAGACTTAGTTAAATACATTATTAGTTGTAGCACTGAGGCAGGGGATCAAGCTGGTTCTCATTTCCAAAAACTGAGATGCATCAAGGCCTCCTTATGGGACACACATTGCAGATAAAAGTAGATAAGGCCATCAATTAAAGTGAAGTGATGTGGCTGATGCTGCCAAATGGCATACCAGTAAGTCAGCTGAAGCTAGGACTCCTGCCCCTTAGGTTCTAGCTTTTACTCTACTATGGAAATGACTGCTTAGCACCTGCATCATACCCCCCCCACACACACATACAAAGCAGCAAGCATGACCTTAGACTCATCAGCCAAGGTACAAAAGCTCCTTGTGTCCTCTAGGAAATGATCTGCTAAAAGCTTCCACGTAACCAGGCCGTCTTATAGACACTGAACTCAGTGGGGTTGGTGCCTTAAAATATGTACATTCAAACAGAAGTAATTTTTCTACAAGTCTTTGGCTCCATCTGCTGACTTTTAATGTTACCAGTAGGTAGCCAGCTAGGCCTAAGGACAGGAAGAGCTCTCCATATATGCCAAGAAAACTGGCTGGAAAACTCCCCATGTGAACATGGCCTAAAAAGTCCATAAATGTCAAGCATATGGCGCCGAATCCTAAGAAAATGCTGCAGGGCAATCAAGCTACACTCCACTGGAGAAAGAAGAAGGGAGAAGACTGGTGCCCAGGCCCCAAAGAGGATTTCAATCTGGTTTAAGTTACATACAAGCAGATCTGAGGGGATTATCCTGATTCCCTACAATTTCTCCCAACCAGCAGAATTATCTGGGGGCACCTGGAGAGCTGAGAATTTGGAATATCCTTTCTTTCATTATTTCTCCCAAGTGTACCCTTACTGCTTCTTGGGTTCTTACTTATGCTCCCTTCTAAACTCCTACTAGTTTCTTTTAATAATCAAAGTTTAGTTTCAATTTCAGATGTGTAGCAATCATGCTCCTTCAATTCTTGACATAAAATGAGAGAGCCATAGCATTACAAAGGTTTTCAAGTCCAAGGGAAGTGATCATATTTCTGATAACTCCTTGGAAGACCGGAGGTTATTTTTTTTTCCAGAGGTTATTTTATAACTTACTTTATCTAGACTAGGGATGAGGAACCTATGGCCTTGTGGTCACATGTGGCGATCCTTGAGTGAGGCCTTCTGACTGAGTCCAAATTTTACAGAACAAATTCTTTTATTAACGGGATTTGCTCTGTGAAGTCTGGATTCAAAGGGTAGCACCCAAGGACCTAGAGGGCCACCGGTTCCCCACTCCTGATTCTAGACCCATTGTTGGAATTTGGGAGGAATAAGAATGCATTTATTCATGAAACATTTATTCACAAACTAATACATGCCTAGGACAACTTAGACATTAAGTAGATGTACAAGAAACATCATTAAAGACCTTTAGGAGGATTAAATTAGAAGGCAGGGAATGACAATGAGGGATAACAGATAGGGCAGTGCCATTAATCATGAAATAGTTAAAAAAAAACAAAACCACCACCTGAAGAAGGCTTCCAGTGGATTGTGTGAACTCCTATGGGTGACTGAAAGATAGAGCAAGAATCAATGAAAAGGAAAAGTCTTAGTTGTGATCTGCACTAGTAAAGGAATAACCATACTGATGAAATTACAGATGCACTGAAGTAACAAAGCAAGTCCTTAAAATGTGCAGAACACAGCCATGGGAAAGATAAAATTTAAAGGAGATATGGCCCCAGCCTTCCACAGAACTTACAGTATAACAGAAGGAGCTAAGTTAGAAATATAAAAAACTACAGTATAACAAGGAGTTAATATATGTTGAGCAAAATTTTTCAGACAATGTCAGTAGGTATTTATATATTTAAATACATGCAGGCTAATTTTTAATTTTGATTTTTGATTGTTTAGAAAGTTTTTTTGAGAATTTTATTGTCACTCCTTAAAATCACTATAGGCACCACAACAGTCACAAATATAAAGCAGTTCGAAAATCAGTGTTCTAATCAGCCCCATCTCCAGTAATCACAACTGGAAAACTCAAGAATTAGAGAGGCAAAGGATAAGAATGTCAAAATAAGTTCTATCTCTTCCTCATAATTTTGCTTTGTCTATTAGATTTCAAAGCCATGGGATGGGAAATACATTTAACATTTGTGTTTTTAAATGGCTTGAAACAATATATTTTACTAATGTTCTTTACAAATAGTACACATCACATAAGTTATTAGTAATAAAAATAATACCTTCCCACCACAAAAAAGAATAAAGTCACATATACTTTCTTTGCCTCTCTTTCCTTTAGAGTAGAATGATAAATGTTATGTCACAAAAGTTATCATTATAACCAATCCACTAGGAAGGAGAGGAAAATGATTTAATTTTGACAACTAAATGAACTTTGACAAACGATTTAACTAACACTCAAACCAACTACCCCTGATAAAAATCTGCCAGTTTTGCTACTTTGATGAGAAAAATTCATCTTCAATCTATATTACAGAAGTCTTCGTTACAGAACCCATGCATCTGTATGTGGAAGAAGGTACGGATTGGTCTAGAGACTATGCAGAACACTTTGGGCCAATCACGAAGGCCAATCAGGCCCACCTCTGCTAATCTTGATTTTATCTTCATTCATACATCATTTTCATTTTACTTTCATCACTATAAATAGCAAGAAATAGCTTTCCCAAATACTTTCTTTTCTTTGTTACCTCAATCTGGATAATGCACCAGGCTAAAGGATGGAGAGGGAAGCATCGTAAAAGGCAGGAGAAAGGAGAGGAAGGAAGACACTAAGAACAGTTTACATCAGGCCTGTCCACTTGCAGCCCACCAAAAGATTTCAGGCTGCCCATGAAGAATGTAGAGGACGTAGGTTGTGCAGGCCTGGTTTACAATGACAATGTTTTATTGTGACAAATGCCTTCCTATTCACCGTCTCATTTGGCCCTGACCACAACTCTGTGTGGCATATGATATACATAATCACTCCATCTTTCCAATGGGGAAATTGAAGCTCAGAAAGCTGAAGCGACTCCCCTACAGTCACACAGCTATAGTAACTGCAGACACAGGACTATAACCCCAGTTCTGGCAATCTTTTCATCAAAAATTACAGTTCTCCTCTCCCAGAAGGACAAGAAGCACCGTAAGGAAAGAGGACAAAGAAAAAGCAGGAGAATAGAAAAAATAACGAAGGAGGAAGGGAAAGACATCTAAGTAGGGCATGAGGATGATGAAGGAAGAGACAAAATCAGGGACCTGTGAGAAGGAGATCTAAGAGGAAAGCCTAGGGAAAAGGATCCTAGACAATTAGCTGCTGCCCATTCACAGAAAGGAAAACAAGCTAGCTTCATTGCTGACTTATCCATTCATCTGACAGACATTTCCTGAGTACCTACCATGCATAAGACATGGAAATCAGGCATCAGAGGAGAAGCCCATACATCACAGCATGACCCCTGGTATCAGACTCTACGAGAAGAAGGTCTAAGAAACTGTGATGGCACAGGTGGCTATGTGTATATGCATGACCACAGGAACATGCATACATTTTGAATAATCCAGGAAATATTCAGATACTTTCATTGATCAAATAACATGATCAAAACTGGTTCTGAGGGTTACTTGAGAAGGAAAATTATAAACTGTGCAGCTATATAAGCGCTTGAAAACTCTTGCTACCAAAGATCCCAGGGTGGATCTACAGTCTAAAACTTCCCACAGAATCCACAGGAAAATTTTCACATTGTTAATTCTATGCATCCAGATATTGAGAGTCTAGATGGAGAAAAGCTCAAGGAAGCTGTTATCACTGACAGGACTTTGATTTTTTATAACATTATCTGAAAGACATGAAAGGAAGATACTGGAGACCAAAATCCTGCTGTTGGCATGACATCAATTTACAAGAGGTAAAATGTTCAAGACATTCCCATTGTAACACCAGTAAATGACGTGGTCCTAAAGGTTCTGAAGAAGAGTGACAGTGAGATTCATCTTCTCAAATTATTGACCTATTGGAAGCATCCTGCCATTGCTCTTAATTCAGGCAGAAAAATTCACCACATTTCCAAAGTCATAGATTTGCATAAATTTAGAGATAGATAAAACCTTAGAAATTTCCAACCCTTTCATTTTACAGATGAGGAAACTGAGGTAAAACAAGAATTTGCTCAAGGCCACAAGGCAAATTAGTGGCACAGTCAAGGCCCTCGCTGTAGGTCCTCAATTCCCAAGTAAATGATCTTTCTAATAGGCAATGATCCCTCCTATTATAATGCACAGAGAAGATGACCAGATGAAAGCTATGACCACCTAAGAATCCTGATCCAATACAGAAGTAAAAGAACACAAACAATGTTTGGATTTATACAGTATATTTGTTTCAAAAAGCTAATAGAAAAATAAGTCCTATGCTAGAAAATTGTATAATCCCACAAACCCACTAAGATCACTTAAACTCTCTGTCCCTGAACCCTCAAGTCTCTCAAAAGGGGATTAAACATCTGCCCATATACTTTAGTGTTGCAAAGACACAGTTAAAACCTCATGGGGGATGGGCAAGTCTCAGTATGAAGTACTGAATATTTTCAAAGATAGTTTTATTAAGTTCAAACATTACAAACACATACTCTTTCTCAGCAAGAGTATGTGTGTGTGGGCGCGCGCATCTGTCTGTCTGTCTCCCTCATTATAAGCTGGAAAGGACGCTGGATCTGAAGCCCAAGAACCTGAGTGTGAATATGAGCTCTGCCCCTTATTGCCTATGTAAGCTGCTCCATGTCTCTGGGCTCATGTACAAAATGAGGAGCTACAACATCAGATCTCAAGGTTTCCTTCCAGCATTACATTGTTGATGATGATGAGAGCTAACAAGAGGTCCTGCATGGAAAAGCCACCATGGTTACCAGGAGAACCTTGGAACTCGTATAAGAAGATGTAGGTTCAAGGCCTTACTTTCTAGCTCTGTGGCTCATGGACAAGTCACTTTCTGTGCAACAGTTCCTTCATTTGTAAAATGGGGAAACCAATACTTCATTCAGCTGCTTCCCAGGGCTACTGTAAGAAATATTCGTTATTATCATAATGGTGACTTATAATGAACATATCAATTGATAGCATGTAAGTAACTTATGGAAGACTTAAGAATTCTTAGAAACATTTTTGTTCTCTTAAATACTTTAGATATTCTCAAGCAAACTTATTTATAATATTAGTTTGCACAATAAAAGAAATAAATATAAACTTTAGTCCTCTAAATTACTAGAAATTAAAATTTTATGACATTTCAATTAAGGAAAGTTGGCTACATATGAAAAAGTGACTTGAAAAGTATAATTCTTACCCTTTGATACAGCAATACCACTAATAGATCTGTATCCCAAAGAGATCACAAAAAAATGGAAAAGGACCCACATGTACAAAAATATTTAGAGCAGTTCTTTTTTACAGTGGCAAAGGACTGGAAACTGAGGAGATGCCCAACAAGTGGGGAATGGCTGAACAAGTTGTGGAAAATGAATGGAATGGAATGATGAGCAGGGGGGCAGCTAGGTGGCATAGTGAATAGAACACCAGCCCTGGAGCCAGTAGGACCCGAGTTCAAATTCAGCCTCAGACACATGACCCATTTACTATCTGTGTGACCTTGGGCAAGTCACTTAAACCCAATTGCCTTGCCTTCCTCCCTCAAAAAACAACAACAACAAAAAAAGATGAGCAAGTGGATTTCAGAAAAACCTGTAAAGACTTAGATCAACTGATACTGAGTGAAGTGAGCAGAACCAGGAGCACATTATACACAGTAACAGTAACCCTGGGCCATGATCAACTATGATAGACTTAGCTCTTCTCAGCAATGCAATGATCTAAGACAATTCCAAAAGACTCATAAGGGAAATTCTATCCACATCCATAGAAAGAACTGATGGAGTCTGAATGCAGATCAAAGCATACTATTTTCACTTTTTTTTGTTTTTTCTTTCTTGTGGTTCTTCCCTTTTGTTCTCATTCTTCCTTCACAACATGACTAATGCAGAAATATGTTAGATATGATTATACATGTATAGCCTGTATCAGATTGCTTGCTGTCTTGGGAATGGGGACAGAAAAAATTTTGGAACTCAAAATCTTATCAAAATGACTGCTGAAAACTATCTTTAGATATAATTGGAAGAAATAAAATACTATTAAGCGGAAAAAAGATTTTAAAAAAGAAAAGTATAATTCTACTTTAATGAATTTCAAAGAAGAATAAAATTATTCCCACTGCATCCAAACTCCAGCCTAATGTGAGGGGATACACAGGAGACAAATACACTGTTATCTCATCATAGAAGATCACCTAGTCCAACCTCCTCATTTCACAGATGAAGAAGCTCAAACCTGGACTAATCCAAGGGCAGAAGGCAGTAAGTGACAGAACCCAGAGTCTAATTCAATTCGAGTGTTTTTAAACAACTACCTCGTGCTACTATTTGGGCAACTAGGCGGCTCAGGAGATAAAGAGTGTTGAGCCTGGGGTCAAGAAGAGTCCTCTCTGAGTTCAAATCTGGTCTCAGACACTGACTAGCTGTGTGACCCTGGGCAAGCCACTTACCCCACTTGCCTCAGTTTCCTCATCTGTAAAATGAGTGGCAAACCACTCCAGGGCTGGAGGGAGGAGCAGCAGCACTGGGGAGTGGCGGGTTCCTATGACTGTCAATGGCAGTAGATTAGCAGCTGCTGCAGGTGCTAAGGAGCAAAGTGGGTCCCTTCTCCTCTCAATGATGGCTCCCCAGGCCAGGCTGCTCTAGGGATGATTCTATTCCCTGTTTCCTCCAGTGTCTGAGGGGAGATGGTGGTAGAGGTGGTGGTGGTGGTTTGACTTGGTCATCAAAGTTGTGTGGAATATGGTGTAGATGAGAAGAAGTAATATGCAAGGAGTCTAGGAAGAGAGACCGAAAACAATCCAAAGGGCTCTGAATGTCAAGCAGATTAAGGGTTACTCAGACCTTGGTCCTTTCACCCCGACTGCAGGGTTCTTGCCAATTACATCACATAATGCTACACAGAGCAAAATGTTCAATGATGACTATATTTGAAGCTGTCATAAATATGAGTTGGAGACAGGACAGAAGGCAAAAGGGGAAACTTTTTTTAAAGTAATATTTATCTAAATAATATTTTCCACAAACCTCAAACAATGTTGATGATGTAGAATAATTGGGTTTTATTGTGTTATTTTGGTCTGAATCTGTGTTTTCATCCAGTGTGGAAAACCCCCTCTGATAATCAGCCACTTGTCTTTACCTATCCCCTTCAAGGGAAGTGGGAGAAGAAAAGATTTGCTCCTGATCACAGGGCTGGGACATGACAAAGGTGAGATACAAACCAGATCTTCCTGGGTCCGAGGCTGGCCCACTAGCCAATACACGACCCTGCCTTTCAAATGGACCTAACACCAGATGCCAGGGCAATTTGAAACAGGAAATAAGGGCTTCAGAGGGTCTGGGTTCAAAGTAGTAACAGAAAGCCGGATGTGCACTTTGGATCATTTAATGTCAGTTACTATAGAGCACCCTGGCAGATATTAAAATGCGGCAGAGGGTGAGATAAAGGGTGGAGGGCTATAAGAGGCAAGTGAATAGCTCAGCTTAGGGCAGTGGGGGAAATAGGGTCACTGGATAAATGGAAGCAGTCAAGTGGAAAAAATAAATAAGAAAAGTTGCAACTTTTTCACACAACAAGGAAAACCCTTTACATCAGGTAGTTTTGCAATGGATCCTTCATACCTAGAATGGCCTCCCCCCCATTACCTCTGGTCATTAAAATTCTGTCCTTCCTTTATGACCCAGCTTGTGAATCGCCACCTGAAGCCTACCCTGATCTACCCAACTATGTGATCACTCTGTTCTTGAATTCTCCCATTCGGAACGGCTGGATGATGCCCTTTGCCCTTTCCATTCCTACCTTGCTCTTTCCACTGGGAATCCATCCATGCTACCTGGATATGGAGTCACAAATTCTACTCCTTCCAATAAAAGGGAGGACTTCCGGGCCTCACCATCGGCCCAGCACTTAGGTATTGCCTCCCCCCATTAGAAGAGGAGCTCCTTTGGAGGAAGAGTTGCCTCCTTTGTCCATTTGTACACTCTGCATGGATCTTGGCTTCTGCCTTCCTTTGTCCAGTATTATATGGCTCCCCCTGCATCTATAATATCACTTACACTGCAATTCTTGTCTATTCATCTTACTCTCCTTTAGTTAGCAAGTTTTTGTGGATGAGGACCATGGCTTGTTTCAGCTTTTTATCCCCAGAGCATAGCACAGTAACCAGAACATAACTTCAGAAATATCTGTGGGATTTAATGCATAAAAATCAGTTACAGTATGTCTTATACACCAAGTAGTCTGGAGTCCATTCAAGAAAGTCAGATAATAGAATGAGTTCCTAATTCTACTCAACAGCCATATGCGAATAATGACAGTGGTATGCCTATCTTATCCATATCTCAAACTCTACCACCTCCATGAAACTCCTGGTCATGCTAGCCAATTCAGCAAACACCTATCAAGATGCCACCTGAGTGTCAGACACTGTGCCAGGAGGTGGCAATTCAAAGACATGGCTGAAACAAGGCTTGCCCTCAAGGAGCTTTACTTCCATTAGAGGAAAAGAACATACAAAGATAAAATTAGAAACAAAATGTAACAAAGTAAATTCTGGGGGCAGAAGACAGGTCTAACGAAAGGGGCAGAAGGCACAATGGGAAAGGACAGAGTAGACAGGGATCCAGAAGGAATGCTGCAGACATAATGAGTGTGAGGAAGATAGGAGTGACAGCAAAGGAAGGGAGCCTTGTTCGAGGCAAGCTCACAACTCAGAATGGCAAGGCCCTATAGTGGACTATTGTGCCTTTCCTGGCAGCAATGGCAAAGTGAGAGGTGAAAAGGGCAGGGGGAGAGGTACATATGTGGTGGTAGGGCAGGAAGATATGAGACCCTGGTCCTGCCTAATGGCCAAAGTAGGGGGCCACAGAGCCCTTGGGCCCATCCACACATAAGGGATGAGGTATGCCTGAGGTACTTTCCTTTCAGGATTAGGTACAGAAAGATTCAATAAGACCTGGTCCCCTGCCCCCAAAAAGCCTGCAATCTGGTAAGGATAAGCCAAGTACACAGTAAGTATAACTTATCTTAACTGTCTTTGATCCTGGACAGAACAAGGGAATACCAGAGTGTTAGGTCCTGACTAGAAGGGTCAGACAGCAGTCATTCTGGTGGTTGGAGACTGGACGGATTGAAAGAGGAGGAGATCTGAGACAGAGACCAAACAGGAGGCTATTACAATAATTGAGGCAGGAGGAGGTGAGGCCATGAACTAGAGAATGGTTGTGTTAATGGAAAGGGCTCAGATTTAGGAAATGTGGTGAAGCTAGATATGACAAGACACAGCCATTATCTATGTGGGATGGGCAAGAGCAAGGAGTCAAAGCTGACATCAAGGTTGGGAAACCTGGATGACTAGAAAGATGGCGGTGCCTTCCACAGCCGGGAAGTAAGAAAGAGGGGTGGGTTTGGAGAGAAAGACAATGTGTTCTGTCTTAGACAGGATGAGTTTGAGATGCTGACAGAACATCCAATTTGAAATAGTGAGTCATGCTTGACACATAGTAAGGACTTGCTTGCTGACTGATTGCCTGATTCTGTAAAATGAGGGGGACGGGAGGTTGAATGAATTATTTCTAAGGATGCTTCCTAAGAGTCTATGGTTCTGGGATTCAGTCTAGTCCATGATATTTTTCTGTCACATATCAATAGCAACTTCCTGCTCTATGACTGAACTGGAGTCTCTATAGTTAAAAGTTTTATTCTTGCCAGGAAATAAGTATGTAACACATGATTTCTCATACACTTTGCTATTTCTCCATGTCCCCTCCTCTATTCTAGACCCTAGAGAGGAAGGGGGGGAGGGGGGAAAAGAAATTGTTTAAAGACCACATTATGAAGTCTGGTATTATTTATTTTGTAAACAAACCAATGGCAATAAATTATGCTGAACTTTTAATAAAATGTTGTACAAGATCTTATGTCCATGTTTTGCCAAGATAAAAAAAGAGAGAGAGAGAGAAATGCCTTGAAGAAAAGATTACAAAGGGGGTTTCCTGTTATGAGATACGGATGCATTTCCTTTACCAAAAACAGACTGATCAAAATGCCAAATTGAAAATTATGAAAACTACAAACAGGTGATCAATTTGAACTTGTTCTTCTACTGCTAAAAACTACCCAGAGACCTGGCTGGAAAGGTGCCCAGAGTGAAGGCATGTTGGCAACAGTATCCTATACCTCCCTCTAAACTATGGCAGAAAAGAGGCATTCAGCCACCAAAGGGAATGACTGTGGTTGCAAAGGTGGCACTTTCTCCGTACTGCCAAGTAGAAGCACAAACTATTTTGGGAGTCAATAGGATCAGTGGAGGTTTTCTCATTGTTCATTTCCCTTGTTTACCTTTAATCCATAGCTGACTAAATGTTTAAAGGGGGGGAAAGATCATGACCAGGCCAAGTCCATTCCAGCTGTGCATAAACAATGAGCAGAGCATCTGCCAAGAAAGATGCTGCATCAGCAGGAGAGCTCAGAGTGTCTGTATCAGCCCCTGGCCCCCCATGTCACTCACAGTGCTACGAAAAGAGTGTCTATTACCCCAGTGTATCATGAAATCACCACATGGCACAGATGAAGTGGGACCTGGATTCATCAAGTCTAATTCCTTCATTTCACAGAGGAGTCAAGTGAGGTTGAGAGCAATGTCACCCGCATTGCTAGTTAGGGACAAGGATGACAATACAGGGCACTTAGATCTAGTCAATCTTGTTTATTCTTGGCCAAAATATTAGCAGCATGCACTAATGTAAACTAGCCATTCAAAGCAAAAGAACTCTGGCAAGTGGAAAATGCTGTTAGTGATCACAGACAGTCAGGCTGGAAGGGAGCCCAGCAGCCATACAGTCCAACCCAGATCTGAAAAGAAGTCTCTCTGTAATCTCCCTGATAAATGGTTATCAATATAGCTTCAATATCTCTACCTTCACTCCTCTCTCTTCTCCCCAGTCTGTCAGGACACTCCTCTCTCCTAGTTCTCCTCTGGCCTTTCTGACCATTCCTTCTCAATTTCTTTGCCTGGATCTTTAGTCAAGTCATGCCTTCTAACTGTGGCTTTCCTACAGGGCTCTGTCCTACAAGGCTCTGTCCTAGGCTCACTTGACGGGTCTCATCAGCTCCCCTGGATTCAATTACCATCTATATGCAGATGATATCCAGCTGGAAGCTCTCTGCTGACTTCCAGTTTTGCATCTCCATCTACTGATCAGACACCTTGAGGAGGATGTCCTGTAGACAACTTAAATCCAATATGTCTGAAACTGAACTTATTAACCATCTCTCCCTCCCCCTAAGCCTTCTCCTCTTCCTATCTTCCGTACTACTGTAGAAGGCGCTACTATCATCCAGTCACCCAGACTCGAAACTTAAGTTTTATCCTCCATTCCTCACTATTATTTCTCAACCCCCAATCCTGTCAGTTTTACCATGGTAACATCTCTCTATGCACTTCCTTCTCTCCTCTGACACTGCCACCACCCTGATTTTGGCCCTCATCACTTGCCACCTGCACTATTGCAAGTCTCCCTACCACAAGTCTCTCTAGGTTCTAACTCATCCTTTCCTCGGCTGCCAATGCACAGGTCAGACCACGCTCCCCCAGTTCCTCAATTCAATACTTTCCCATGGCTCTCTATCACCTCCAGTATCAAACAGAAAATCCTGTTTGGCATTCAAAGCCCTTCATAACCTGTCTCCCCTCCCCCTTTCCAGTCTTCTTATATCTTATAACCCACCACATACTTTGCCACCAAGTGACACTGGCTTTATTACTATTTCTTGAACAAGATACTTCATCCCCCAAAGCTGGATGTCTTCACTGGTTGTCCTCTATGTCTGAAATTCTCTTATTATTTCTGCCTCTTGGCTTTCCTGAAGTCCCAAGTAAAATTCCAATCCCCTTTCATTTGAGCACCTTCTTTCCATGATTTCCAGCTTCTCCTATCTATATTTTATTTGTACACAGATGTTATCATTCTGAGTTCTCTGTTAAATTATGAGCTCCTTGACAGCAGTGACTGTCTTCTGCCTTTTTTTGCACAGCACTTAGGATAGAACCTGTCAAAAGCAGGCACTTACTAAACATACTACCTGGTCATTCTTTAGAAAGCAGAGCACCCACATGCATTTTTAGATGACTAGCACTTGACTTTTTCAAATACTGTCCAGTTAATGGTGTATAAGGTTTTCCCTGCCCATGAACAGGCCTCATATGGAGCCCTGATGCAGAACCCATTAGGCTCTGGGCCACAGGGATCCCTACACCCTTCCAATTAAGTGCTGATTTCCAAGCTTGAACCTCATAGTTACTAACTGTCAAGGTCAGGATTCAGTCCAGGCCTTGCTGACTCCAAGTCTAGCACACCAGCCATGAGGTGAGACAGCACCCTCCAATACAGTCTATCTCCAAACAAGACAAAAAGCATTTACTAAGCTCCTATCATGTGCCAGCTACTATGCTAAGCTCTGAAAATTAAAACAAACAAGAAAAGACAGACCTGACAGTCTAGCTAGGTAGACAACATGTAGATAACTCTGTACAGGCAAGATGTGGACAGGAAAAACTGAAGATAATCTCAGAAGGAAGGTACTAGAATTGAAGGGAACAGGGACACTCCCTGTAGATTGTGGGATTTTAGCTGGTTCCCAAAGGAATGTAGGGAACCCAGTAAAACAGAAAGAACATTCCAGTCTTGGGGGACAAGCAAAAATGCTGGGATTCAGGAGGGGAACTGGTTGAACAGAAGAGTACCTGGTGGTGTGTAAGCTGAAAGAAGCCTGGAAAGGCAGGGTTAGGATGGACTTTAAAAGCCAAACAACACTCCAAGAGCTTCTGGAAAACCCCACCACTAATAGTAAAGGTATAGCGAGTATACTAAAAGTAAAGTGAGTTTGCTCTTTGAGAAAAACCAAACAAATAAATAAACCTAAAAACAAAGACTTGTCCAAGGAGAAGTCCTCAAGGTTGCCCCATCTATGACACATCCTATGCATGACTGTAGGCAAATCACTTAACTTCTAGTGCTCTAGGCAACTGTAAAACTACAGAGTGCATAAAAGGTGGTGACCGCCACTGGGAAAAAGGAGTTTTCTCACCTAGGAGTCAGTGAAATTGCAGGTCCAATCTCTATCCCTATGCTTCAGTGAAGGAAGCCCCTGATGCATACAAAGACAATTCTCATAAAGATTTTAGAGAGACAGAAAACAGGTATAAGCACCTATTTGTGTGCTACATTTATGTTTGTTCTGGCAACAATTAAGTGGAAAGCAAGGTATAAAGTCTTCTCTGGAAGAGAAGACCATCATCATCAAAAAGAAATGACCATCATCAAAAGAAATAAAGAACTCCAGGCGACTACTTGGTTTGGTCAACATTTATTACTTGCTTCCAAAGCCCAGAAATCCTAAGACAGAAGTTTCACAAGTCATTTAAAAACACTAATTCCCAAGAGAATTATTCTTCATTCCAGCCCTATTTAACTCACAATCATCCCCAGTCCTTTACTCCTTCCCTAACATAGCAGATCTCTGCTGTTTCCCTACTGGAACTGACCTCTCCTCCCTTCCATCCTGGAAGACTGGGTCAGTCCCCACCTCCTATATGTTAAATCTCTTCTGACAAGAGTCACAGAAGCTTAAACTAAAAAGGGCTTTAGAGCCATTGGCTCTAGACCTTACACTGAACAGATGGGGAAGTTGAGACGAGATTTTTGCTTGGTGTGAGAGATCAGAGGAGATTCCCTCACATCCCTTGCATACCTATGTTGCTGCAATCAGGAATGGGTAACTGTCTGGATTTCTACAAGAAAAATTCAACATTTCCAGAAAAAAAACCCACAAATCTTGTTTCACATATGCATGGAAAGAAGCAGGACCAAGAAGAGATGCGTGCAAACCATTTCAAACTGGAGATTTTAACTGTAAATATTTTATTTCAAAGAAAACATTTTAAAATATTTGTGAGGTCTCACTAAAGTCCAAATGTTCAAACCTTTTCATTTGGCAAGCAAAGTGGTTATTTTGAGACAAACATCTGTTATAACCACAACAATGAGGCAGGGGTGAGGTGGGGAGAGAATGTTTCCATTTCAGAAATATTTTCTCAAGAAACAATAGAATTTGTGGACTATGCAAAGGATCCCCAACCAGCAGATCAATATTTCAGAAGCCTTACCTTTTACCAAATGCAAACCAACTACCATCAATAAGCACAGGTAAGCCCAACAGTGACGAGAACAGCATAAGCCCTGCTTCCAACCTAGTCCTACAGCCTTTAATAAGAATAACTACTTTGAAGAAGGGACCACCATTCCTGTCATTCCCAATATCAACTGCCCCTTTACCTGGGAATAGTAGCACCCCCAACCAAGAGGAGAGACTGGAGTCAGCATGCCAAACAGACCCTGGTAGAGATGGTCCAGAAACCTACAACCGAGAATCCTGGGAATAACAGTGCCCCCTAGGCCACTGGCCCTACTTACAGCTCACAAGAGTTGGCAAATGCCTCTCTACGTGCTGTAACTTCTGCTTCCTTAGCAGCCATAGATAGTAAATAAAGACCCAGAAAAGAAAGCTCTAGCCACCAAAGTCCTCGGCATCAGCAAGAAAACAGGCAAGTTTTTTTTCCCCCAATGGAAATTATACTAAAAACAATGCATTTCTACCTGCCTTGCTACTACAAGGACCACTGGGTTTTTTTCTCAGCTGTCGCTGAGACCAACTGTCTCCAACCACAAGAATGGGGAGCTCCTTTAGATCAGAGGTTGGCTCACTTTTCTATTTGTCTCCCCTGTGCTTAGAACAGTGCCTGACACATGGCAAGTGCTTAATAAACGGCCTTCATTGCTTCATTCATTGCCTAGTATATCTCTCAGTTGGCTGCCATCACTTAAAGACCATTCCCCTGAGAATCTGTTTTGCTTGACTCTGGGTAATTGTTATAAAAGTCTTGGGGTTCCCCCCCCACCTTTCTCAAAGAGGAGAGAGGGAGGGAAGTGGCAAAGAAATTAATGTTTGGTAATTTTTTTAAACACAATTTAATTTTAAAAAGATTACTCCCCTTAGGCCCTATCCACAGCCCTACGTTTTGCCATTATTCCCAATAAGACAGCAGCATTTCTTCCCATGATTAAGGACTTACTGTCAACATTCCCCCCACCCCTTCCCTCAAGGGCTTTATTGTCTGAGCTCTTTATCCTGAGTCCCAATCTCAGGAACTCCACTGTAGAGACTCTACTTTCCCTTCACCCTCTAGCAGAAACTTCAAGGCACTAGGAAAAAGAAAAGTGGGATCTCTTTCTCAAAAGTCTGGGAGCTCTCTCAGACTGCATCATTTATTCAGAAGATGATTTGCCATCAGAGTTAAGTCTATACCACAAAATCTACACAAGGACAGACAATCAACAAGCATTTATTAAGTGATTGCATGTTGGATACTGCCCTACGTGCTGAGGATACAATGACATTTTCTAAACTGGACTTGTTTTCCAGGTTGTCAGAAATTGGTGGGGCAGACAGGAAAAAATTGGGGATCAAAACAGTATAGCTATTTAAGAGACTTTAAAAAGTGGCATTCAATAGTGTCCCAAAACGAAAATTGAGGACTTGGCCTTAGTTCGCAGATGTCCTTGGATATATCCTGGCATCTGGTAACTTGCCAGACAAAGGTCAATTAATTGGGAAGGTCAGAGCAGGGCAAGAAAGCTGAATGAGTACATTTTGTCTATCTGGTAACAAAAAAGGAAAGTTCAAATCTGACAACGATTCAAAGAAAATTGGTAAATGAGATACATGATCATTGGATGAGTCTGGCAAAGTGCTAAACTGGGCCTGTGTTTACACTTTTGTTCTCAGACTTCATTATCCGGGTTTTAACACCCTTTTACTATACTAAGAATCCCAAATAATACCAACAACCATCAATTAAATAAATAAACCATTAGACCAAGCACAGCAGTGCTGACAGAGGCATAAGCAACTAATCTGCAGATCATTGTCAGATACTGGCAAGGCTAGGGACATTAGCTATGGCCTACATAGCACATGTACACATACTCGCATAAGCACATTTCCTCTAAAGCCCTATTAATTAGAGTAGGATCCAACACCAGACATTCACCCTTTAAGTAAGGAAATAAAGAAGCTGAAATTGGAAGATATAATTAACAAATCCCTATACTGATGTAATCAAAGAGTGTTACTGTTTTCATTTATTCCTCGATAGTGTCTGGCTTGTGTGTTGACTTTTCTGGAGGTCAATTAGAGCTGATTTCGTCTCTTGAGATGCATACTCCAGGGTTTTCTCAAACTACAGCTTTCCCCTTCAGATATTTTTCCTTCTTTTGTCTACAGCAAGCACTGAAATGTAGCTATTGCTGCTGCTGAAACTATTCTCAGCTGCCTTCCACACCAATCATCAAAACACTCTGAGGCCTCATGGAAACCAAAGCTGGTGGGAAGAAGGGTACAAATTTTGAAATGATTTCCATCCCCTCCTTTCCTTTTTCCATTTTAATTAACACAATTTGTCTTATTATGGCCTCACTTGTGAGGCCTATGCTTAAGTTTCACATGGTGCTCCCCAAGGCTCCATTCCAGAGCCCAGACTCTCTATACTGCCTCCAGGCAATCTTCAAAACAATTAGCAACACCATTTATTCTTCTGGGGGCCCCAAACATATAAACCCAGTTGCTTCCTCTCATTTTCATCAATGTTAAAACTCTGCATTTCTCATCTCTGTTTCCCCTGGACAGGGAGGCGAGATATGCTGCCTCAAGTTCAGGTTCCTATCTAATAGCTCTGGTCCAAAATACAGAAGACCAGGTCAGAATCCTCACTGGCTACAGCACCGAAACCAACTCCCTGCACTTTTCTGAACCTCAATTTCCAGATCTATCAAATAGGGATAATAACATGCCATATGTACTTCACAGAGTTGTGGCAAGAAAAGCACTTTGAAAACTTTAAGGTGCTATGTAAATTATAATCATCAATCAAGTTAGTTGGGACCTTAGTATTTCTACTACCAAACTGAAACTGAGTATATAATTAATAAGTCTCTAAGACTTCAGTTCTTCCAATTCACACTAACCAGGTAATATCAAAGCCTACTGATGGCCAGTGAGTAAAGTCACATCACAGGACTTCCTGCCACAGGAATTAAGAGCTCTGTCTTCTGTCTGCTAATTAATAATGGGCAACCTTGTTACTGTGATAAAAACAGTATCTCCTGACACTGCTAAAACAGTTGGAAAAGCATAACCAGTTAGTCACACCAGTTAGAAAGGTGGCAGAAATATTAAAACATGAGATTAGACATCAATGCAAATTTCCTACAAAAACTCAGGAAAGCATTTTGGAAATCGTCCAAGCTCTGAGGAATATGGGAGATTCCAAATATTTTCTACTAAAGACTTAAGAAAACACACTAGGGTAACTGTCCTATGGGCCTGTTCTTTCTAAAGGGTGAGGAGCTCAAAGAGTGTTTTCCAGGACGTGCAGTGGGCCAGTGAAAATAAATTCCAATTCTGTAATACTGCATGACCTTCCAAGAGTCACTCAATCTTGCTGGGCCTCAGTTTCTTCAACTGAGAAAATCAGAGAATAGTCCTAGAAGACCCCACCGGGCTCTGAATCTACAATCCTTTTAGCCCGAAGAACCCTGCTGAGCAATATTCTTAAAAGAAACTTCCCTAGAATACTTAGCTTCTTTGTTAATGCTTCTATTGACTAATTTTTCTTAGTACTTCATGTGTGTCCTAGAGAAGTAAATATAGGGCATAGAGAATCTCAGAGTTGGAAAGGATCAAGGAATTTTCCTGTCTGACTTCTCCAAGTTCTCTAACCTAACTGAAGATCTCTGGTCACAAGGAATTCATTACATATGCAGGAAACCTAAGCTGAAAGACTTTTCTGCTCATAGATTCAATTTTTTAAATTCACAAATGCACTCAGATGAAGATTTTCTTTTAATAAATCTATTTTTCCACTACAATCAATAACTGTGCTAAGTACAGTTCTACACTACTTAAGAGATATGAGACAAAAAGAAAATATGGTCTCTGTTCTTAAGGAAATGACAATCTGGTTTAGGACTGACAAAAAATATTAGGCTATAATGAAATTCCTGAACAGGTATAATATAACAAATAAGTGAGTGCAATTCAGCATACATATTTTGAGGGGATGCAAGTTGAAAGTACACATGACATTGTTGATTCATATGGAGCTTGAAATCAACTAACATCCCTAAGTCTTTTCACATGTACTATCACTTAAACACATTTGTCTTCCCTGTTCTATATTTGTATAGCTGAATTCCTCCCTTTTTTTTAAAAAAAATTAAGAGTAGGAATTTGCATTTATCTCTTTTAAATTGTTAATTTTGGCCCCAAATTCTGATCCCTAAAGATTTTTTGAATTTGAATTCTGTCGTTCAAAGTATCAGCTATTCATTTCAGTTTTGTGTTACCCATAAATTTGATAGCCAAGATTCTATGTCTTCATTCATGTGATGGATGTTGAACATAATAAGTTTAAGGAGACTACCAGAAACAACCCTCTAGGTAGACATGAGTCCAAGATGGCAATTAATAGAGTGAAATGAGCATCAGACTGGAAGTCAGAAAAACCTCTGTCTGATCCCAGATGTTACTTATAGGACCTCCAGCAAGTATCCCATCTCTCTGCATCTCAGGTTCTTTAGTCAAATGAGGGTATTAGACTAGATGACCTCTAAGGTCCCCACCAACTCTAAATCCTCTGATCCAGTAATATCCATCTTTGGATGTGATCTTTAGACAAATCCACCTAGCTATACAATTATCCAGCCTACTTCTCCTTGACTGCAGAGAAAGACTGCCAAATGTCTGAGTGACACATCAGAGCCAAATGATATCTCCAGCATTTACCCGAACTAGAATCACAGGAACCCTATGAAAGGAGGAAATGTTACTTTGATATGACTTAGGGAGCCCATGATGGTTCTCAGTGATCATTTAAGTTTTTACCAACCAACTGCTTAATAACATATTCTAGACTTTTGCTGAGAACTGATATCAGTTGGTAAAATAAAAGTCTCCCTCCCCATCGTCGCCAATTCTTTTTAAAAACTGGGACATCTGCCTAACTCCAATCTCCTAATACTTTTATTGGTCTATATGATTCCACAAAAATTATGGATAGTGGCTTGGTGATTACAAAGTGATTACTTTAGTACTCTGAGAATCTAGGCCTAGAGAGCTGACTTTATATAAAGCAGCTAGATTCTTTAAAACAACAATTTCTTTACCTGTGCTTCAATATTTCTTTAACGATGTTTGTTCTAGCCTTTCTAGTGTTAAGATCCTTTCCCTTATCAGACAAGATTTTTTTTTTTAAAGGGTCAAACAGTTTGGCTTTTTCTCTATCATTTGAAAGCCTGGCAGAGGAGTTTGAACTTAACACAGTAGGCAACAGGGAGCCACAGGGAGCTCTTTAACAAAAAGCGGCATGATGCCAATAGTGGTTTCTTTTAGACCAATCTGGCAGGGGCAGACTAGGTGGACCAGAGAGGAACACGTGAGGGAGTGAAGGAAAAACAACTAAAATTTGGTTACAGTGTGTTGAACAAAAATATTTTAAAATCTAATAATGATGCAAAAATGTCAAGGTAGGAGAAATAGGAGGGTCATAGAGTCAGTGACAGTAAGGAATAAAATACAAAAGGATACTTGTATGTGCGGGAAGATAACAAGCTGACTTTTTAGTAGCTTAGGATTTCAGAAGACATAAGTATCTTCAAGTAGGTGTCCTGTACCAATCTGAAGATACCAGAAATCAGTGCTAGGGCTACAGATGTGGACTAGTGATATACAGATGGTAGCTGAAATCAGGGGAGTACCTGAACCTCTCTCAGAGAGTGTGGCGGAAAATACCTCTACTGTTTCTTCCTCTCATCCTTATCCATTAGGGAGACCAAAACGAACTGCCAGAGAAGTAAGGAAAAACAAAACTGTGCAGGAAGCAAAATGTACACACAGGGTCTCAAGAAGGAAAAGCTGCCTGAATGTCTTTTTCCTACAAAGGGCTCAGGAAGGTAAGAAGGGAGCTGAGAGTACCAGAGCTCTGCTTTCACATACTCTCTTAACTGGCCACAAAAAATTGCATAATTCTCTAGAAATTCCCTTGATTTTTCTCTCCCACTGTCACTCTCTAAATGTCCTTTATATTTTATGGTCTATAATGTGGTATGTAATCATCAGCATATACATTTGGAAAAGTGCCAAGTTTTACCAGAGTACACTAGAGAAATGTTTCCTCAACAGGTCTTTGTAACACTTTGGTTCATCAGAAATTCCTTGGTAGAACAATCCAAAGAAAAGTAAAAGGGGAGCCAACTAAGGTATGTATTTAAATATAGTATCTCCAAAACAAACACACTGGCCTAGTGGCATGTTACTAATACCTGGCCCTGTTTCCCAAGTAAAAGTTTCAGAAAGTGTTCCAACATCCTTTAGTGACAGCTGAGGGAAGGAAAGATACAAAGAACTTTTAAAAGTCACATAAAAAACACAGCCGCCTGAGGCTATTTAGTATGGCTGGATAGCATAATACTAGAATACAATACAGAATTAATGGTCATAATGATATCTGGTTAAAGGAAAGAAAAGGTTAAATTATGTTTAATACTCTAGGCTTTTTTTTAAACCAACTATAAACAACACTTAAGAAGTGTTCCTCTGGAGAGTGGTTCATTTGGGGAGGACTGCATGGTGGGAGCAGTGACTAATCACAGCTCCCAGACACCCCGAAATGTCATGGACCTACAAGGGGTTTGGGCAGGGTCTAATGCCCTCAGTTCTATAGATTAAGAGACTGAAGCTTAGAGAGATGAGGCCACTGTTCCAAGGTCACAGACATAATTAAATGGAGTTAGTACCTGAATCCAGGACTCATGGGTCCAGGTTGAGGGCTCTTTCCCCTAAAGTAGAAAAGTCCTTCATGTGCAATATTCCAATCCATTCTAATGGAAAACTCCCTTCATGGGATCCTACATTTCCAGGTGACTTTAAATAAAGGAGACATTATGGCCATTTTAAACAGCTGTTTTAAAGGGCTATCAGAACAGCAAATCAAGTTACCAAGGAACAAGTCAAAAAAGGATACATTCGCTATTCTCTGTCAACTGGAAATTCACTGCTAGGACCTTAAATATTCAAACAAAAAGCACTCCGTCCTCAAGAAGAGAGCAGCTCTGACAGTCATAATAAGAATGAATCTCTTCAACTGTGTGTTCACCTGCTCCAGTAAGTTTTCCTTTCCCAAATGTGAGTGTGTTTGCACGTGCATGCAGACCCACAAGCTCATGTATGTGTCAATATGTCTCTGTTTTCAATTTCACTAGAACAATTTTACCTGGTAAACAAAAACAGATCCAAAATAACCTTTGGCAAGCAAAATATTTTTTAAAAGAAAGAAAAAGTCCTAATGAACTGGCAGAAGTAATGCTTAAGCAAACAAACACTGCAAACCAAACATTCATCTTGCACATCAAAAATCTATGCTAAGGTCTCCATCTGAACCGAAGCAACTTGGTAGGAGACTTTAGCTAAGAGAATGATATTTTACAAACAAGGAAGGTTTACCAGTTCCAGACACTGGTTGCTGGGCACTTCCTGAGGTCACATGAAATAAAAGCCAAGTACAGGCTGCTGAAGCTCCTGAATGCAAGAGGAAATGGCAAGGGCCACATCTGTGTATTCATTCAGAATAATGTCCAACACAATGCCACATAAAGACAGTAGTTAAGGCTTTGGAACAATCTCTACCACTGACATCCACGTTTCTACATCATTTTAAGGTTTACATAATGTTTTCCTCAAAAACAACCCTATACGGTATCCCTATTTTACAGAAAAGGAAAACTGAGAGAGGTGAAATGAATTGCGAGGGCCATATACCTAATAAATAACAGCCAAGTCTTCTGAGTCCAAAAGAGTTCTTTCTAATACGCCACACTGCTGCTCATAAATAGCTGTGATTCTGTTCCTCCTCCAGCTGCTGCTGAGGGTAGACATCAGAGTGACATAAGGGTAGACAACTAGAAGGTATGAAAGAGCATTCTAAATCACTGAGAAATATCAATTAAATAACTCTGAGATTCTAGCTTATATCAACAAATTGTCAAAGATGATAAGAAATGGAAACAGTCTAATCTTGGAGGGAGCTGTAAGAAGGGAGTCGAGAGGTGCAAGACTATAGTAAGAAGAGAGGTAAGGGCTGGATAAATCGGTGTGAGAGGCACCGGCATAGAGATGGCAACTGAATCCATGAGAGTTGACAATGTCATTAAGTGCCATAACACAGAGGGAGAGAATGACCTATAATCGAGCCAAGGGTGGGGGTGGGGAGGTATGTACCCACAGTTCATGGGAGAGACCTGGGTGAGGATCTATCTAAGGAAACTTAGAAAAGTGGTCAGACAGAAGAAACATGACAGAGCAGTGTCATAAAAATGAGGAAAGTGTCAAGGAGATGAACGCGATCAACACTGCCAGTGGCTGCAGAAAGGTCAAGAAGGAAGAAGACTGAGAGAAGGCCATTAGATCTGGCAATCAGATCATTGGCAACTTTGAGGAAAGTAATCTCAGTTAATAAAGTCAGAAACCAGACTGCAGAGAGTTAAGAAGAGAATGTGCAGAAAGGAAGCTGAGGCACTATTTTCTGGGGATCAATATTTAACTCAACACTCAATCTAATCATATGGCCACAGGCTAAGGGCCCTTTCCTTCCTTGCTATCTTAATCTCAAATAGCTGTCCAGTGTCATCAATCGCCTTTGTTCCATAAATGGTGGTTTAGCCAAAGGGAACCCCAAATCCTCTGAGGTTCCAAGGCCAAAGGCCAAAAATGTCCCCTCAAATCGCCCAGAGATACATATCCAAACATATGCCTACAATCAATTACACTGCCGCACAAAAACAAATATTGCCTCTGCTCCCACAGAGTCAAATTAATCAATCACTTACTCCACTTTCTACATAGTCACTCAAACCAAACACTCTATCCTCCACACACCTCAAGCCCGTTTTCTTTGTCATCACAAATACCTAGGGGTTGGCTTTTTACCATGCTTAAAGTAACAGTAACTGCTGTCAAGACTGTCCTAATGCTCTCTGGACTAGGGGATAATTATCACCTCTGTGAAGCAAGAAGCTGTCCTAGACTCAGCCCACAACTACCACCTCTTCAGGGTCTATGATGTGTTAATAGCACAGTCATATGCTGCCTCCTATGAGCAAACATTGCTCCCAAAGGCAGATGTAAATTCTTATACTCCCAACTATGTAGACTCATCTCATTTGGTCCTCACAATAAGCCTGCAAGGCAGGTGTTATTACTATCTTCATTTTGCAGATGAGGAACTTAAGGCAAACAGTAGTTAAGTGACCTACTCAGGGTCACAAAGCTAGTAAGTGTCTGAACCTGAATTTGAACTCAGATCTTCCAACCTCCTCCTTAAGATTTTGCAAATGAATTTATTTGTGGTACTTCATTTAAATTACTATATCCGTTGAGTGCTATGTCTTTCTTTCCACTTGATAAGGAAACCAAATGTTTCCTGGCTATAGTAGTTTCTGGACTCCTTTGACCTTCCCACTGTGGCTTTTTAAAAAATAATGGCTACATTCTTATAGAAAATGGTGGTAATTGATGTCAATGTCTTTATCTTTTGTCTATTTTCCACTTTTCTGTATTAACATATTGCATTGATGGCACTAAGCATTAAAGTATATGTTGATTTAATTGGAGAATTTGATCCAGAGGTTAGGAAAATTTCTCTGAATCTTTATCTTTTGCAACAGATGTTGCCCCATAAGCTGCAATTATCTAAATGGTCTTTTTTGCTTATATTCATCATGAGTACTTTGAGACAATCAAGTATTCTAGGAAATGATATTTCTTTCTGTCTTTGTGCATATGAAGATGCCAGCTCCTCCAATTCCTTTTATTTTTCTCTCCAAGGAGATCCCTGACCTATGTTTTCATTTAGCAGCAACTTTCTCAGTTCTAAGATTTTTTTTTATAGTGAGAATGTCAGTATTAAAGTGACTGTTGTTATTGCTGCTGCTGTTGTTATTCATCCTACATTTTTAAAGAAGACCAATGACACCATAGGATGATATCTTTATCCTGACTTTTGTCTGGACTTTCATGACACTGGAAGAGAGAGTGAGGCTGATGACCTTGAGCAATTCTGCCTCACTTAAATGAATATGATGGATTTTCTCCAGTATTATACTGGTCACTGTTCATCGGACAAGGATCTCTCATACTTAAAGTACCAACAATTAAGTTAATGTTTTAAAAAATCTAAGATCCTCTTTTCTGCTTCTCTGCCACCATCACTGTAGAATCAAAAAGAGACACACCTGGGGGTCATTTTGTACTTTGCTTTGTGGGTTTTCATTGCCAAAGAAATCATGACCTAGTGACCAACCACCTGGTGATGAATTTCTCTATATTTAGCTAGCTAGGCTGGTTCTTGATGCCACAATGATACTCGAAGCCTTTCTAGCTTGGTAGAAATTACTGTGGCTTTTGTTCTGCCTGTTTGGTATGTGGGAACCCAGAATCTATGTCACAGCTGAAGCATCATTACTTAGATGTTATTAATCTAAGTAAGCTAGTCAGGATGTTATAAGATAATGTACAACTGGTAAATAAAAGATTCTTCTAAGAAGATTTTTGTCAGGTAGGTACACTACGCAATTGACAGAGCACTGGGCCTAAACTCAGGAAGACTTGAATTCAAATTCTACCCGAGACACTTAATGTGATCCTAGGCATGTCACTTAATCACTGTTGGCCTCAGTTTCCTCATCTGTTGAAAAAAGATAAATAAAGGCTTAATTTCAGAGAAATTATCCTAATGCCACTGTGGCTCCTTCAAGCTTTAAAATTGTGTGACCCTTACTTAGAGGTTTCTTGAACCTAGTCCATTTGTATGATCTTAGCCTCTTTCTATTCCGTGTCATTCTCTTCTTGGAATTGTGTGAAAAGAGGCCTATCTGCCTAGTCCCTCTATTGGAAACTGCCTTGCTCCTCACTCCTTTACTTGCCTAAACTTGTCAACGTGTCAAGACTATTTCTGGTCCTAGGCAGACAGCAACAAACTCACAAAGCTCTGAATTTAATACCCAGCAACATTTCTACTGCTGGTTCCACCTCCACTGCCTAGATCATGGTCCCTTAGTGCCCAGATTCTCTAGCCTGGGTGACTGGATTTTGTCCCTTTGTTCTCAGTTGTCAGCATAGGTTTCTCATCCTTCCACCACGACTTCACAGACTTTGAATCTTGCTTGCTGAGCTACACGATGCCTGTATTATTCTCTTGGCCTCAGTTCATCTCCTTGGACTTGAGCTCTTGTCTATCTGACTCATGATACCGGTTATGCTTACTTTTCTTTCACCACCTTCAGGTGCTCAGTAGTCCTAAGTCCTATTGTACCATCTACTTACTCTCAGTCAAAACCAGAATGCTTTCCTCTAAGCCCTCTTTGCATCACTGGGAAAGCAAAATCCCTTCTGCCTGGTTTTTCAAGGTCTTAAACCTCAAGCCTAACTGCACCCCAAGCAACACCCTGACACTCTAAAGAGCCATACTGGGGGTTCTTAAAGAAATCTCACTATCATCTAGTTTATCTTGTCAGTTCACTAATCCACCAAGTTTTTCCAAACTTCTTCCTGATCTTCTGCCTTATTTCTATTTTTCCTCACTGTTTACTCTACCACCTGGATCCCACGCCTTTCTTTTTACCCACTGCTTCACTGGGGTCAAGAAGCTTAAGCACTCATTTCTTCCTTTGCTGTGTCCTTGTCTGGATGCCTATTGAACTTACCATCCAGACAGCACCTATAATTTATTGCTTTGCAATATTAATTTTTCATGTGCATCCAACAGATTATAAACTCCTTGGGATCTGGGGCTATATCTTATACTTTTTTGCATCCCCCTTGGCACCTAGAACAGGCCTTACACATGGTAGTCATTAAAAAAAAAATTAGCTAGTTTTAAAAAAATATGTTATTGATATACAGAATTGATAAGATAAGCCATATATCTTATATAAATATCTACATATCTCTAGGTAGCTATAAGTAGATATTCTAGATAATGTAGTACATAGATGTGATAAAACATCACCACAAAATTCTTATGGTGTCTAAGAAACAACAAATAACAACAAAGAAAGATTGAAAGATGTATATGAACTGATGCAGAGTGAAGTCAACAAAACCAGGAGAGCAATATACATAATGACTCCAACAATGCAAATGGAAAGAATAATAGAAAAGAAACTTAAAGTTGAATAATTATAATCCCAAACTTGACTAGGAGGACAAGAGAAAAGAAAATATATTCTTTTCTCCCTCCATTTCTGAAGAGGGGGAAGATTATTATGGGTGTAGAACACTGCATCTACAATCAGTTGATGTGTTGTTTAATTTTGCTGAATTGCTTCTTCCCCCCCCTCTTAATTTTTGATTGATGTATTTTTTGTTACAAAAATAATTCTCTGGGACAGGAAGGAGAGAAAGGATATATTTGGAGATAAAACTAATTTTATATATAGATACAGGTCAAAAACCCTTTTAAAGCTGGTTGACTCCCATGCAAGATAATTTTGGGACACCTTCCTATTAGATCAAAAACAGAAAACTATTAGACCTGATAAAAGTCTAGTTGCTCTGCCCAGGAGCAAAAGAGAAAATGGGACTTAAAAGAAGTTAAGAAAGAAAGGAAAAGGAGAAACTTATGAAAGGAAAATGGGAATTTATGAAATCATAGGCTCAGAACTGTAGGGTGAAGCATCTCATCAGAGCAATAGGGCCTCTGGTATAAAGACTGTTGCTGCTCAGTTGTGCTGGACTCTTCGTGGCCCCATCTGGGGGTTTCTTGGCAAAGATACTTATATGGTTTTGCCATTTCTTTCCCCAGCTTATTTTACAGATGAGGAACCGAGGCAAACAAAGTTAAGTGACTCACCCAGAGTCACACAACTAGCAAGTGTCTGAAGCCACATTTGAACTCAGAAAGAGTTCGGGCCTGGCACTCTATCCACTGTACCACTGGGCTGCCCTTGTAATAATAACTCACATTTATCTAGGGATTATTCCAACCATATAAACAGCATTTCTGAGGTACTGTGCTATCAATCAAGGTGTACAACTGCCCCAGTGAGAAGACCATTTAACAGATAGAGCAAATTAAGCCCAACTAACTGCTTAGACGAGATTCTTAATTCATATCCCAATGTCTTTAGTGTAGCATTTCACTTACAAAGAAAAATTATTGACATAACTTAAGTATGGCATGGACTAGAAATTTGTTTTTCAAGTGATGGTGAGGTATTTGCATTTAACTATCCAAGCTCTTTCACACAATCTTCCTTTTAGTCATAGCACACATTCAGGAGACGATAAGAGGTCTTGGAAAAGAACAGCCATGACTGGTCCACGTAGAGACTAAACCTAAAACTGGTTTTATTTAAAGCAAAAACTATTGTCTCATTAACACTATACTCAACCACCTAAACTAATTGGCTAGAGGTCCCAAGCATCACAATTTATGATCAGAAGCAACTATTATGAAGAGATCTTGCTAAAAAAAAAAGCAGGATCCATCTTTCAGACTAATTCTAGAGAAGGCTGTATTTACAGAGAGAACTTATTTATTACTTGATCTCTGTGATATTTTGTGAAGTAAATGAGAAGCAAACAGTTATTTACATTTTATAGACAGAGAAACTGATGCCCAGAGCTAGTGTTTCTTGTCCACTCAGTGGCCTGTGGCACTGGAACCCTGGAATATGAACACAGTGTGTGGTACTTAAGGCTGCTAAGCTGTGATCTCTCTAAATTCTGCAGTTGAAGAGTTAAATCAACAGCACTGACCAGGCTACCTTCCTGCCTGTGAGGATCACATTAAGCACACAAGTTGAAGAGATGTAGCGTATGGTTTGTATTAGTGGTGCTCAGCTTGGCAGCTTTCCCTCTGGCTTTCTTCCCTCCCTGCCCCAACCGCTCCCCTCATGAACTAAAAAGAAAATACATATATACACATATAAAACCAACTCACTCCCCTCCTGTCTCTTCTCCCTGGTCTTGAATAAAACAAGCTCTTAAACTCCTGACCTTCCGCCCAATCACACCCGTTCAGCAGGAGCACTTCACCCAGAGCTTTCAAAAGGAAGAAAACTGCTGCCCTTCCAAGAGCCCAGCAGCCTACAACAGTCACAGGCTCAAGGGAATCTGGAAGCACAAAGGTGCTTTTTCCAGAGCCCTTCTTAGAATCCAAAGCTTGACACTAGTTTTTTGTCTGTTTTAAGAATGAGAGATGTTCCAGAGAAATGTTTTCTTTTGCCTCCTAAAAACTTAGAAATCTTAGAAAGCCTTCCCTTTAAAAAATAGGAAACTAAGTCAGTAACAAAAGGCAGATGTAAATATCAATGATACATGTTAAAACTAAAGAGATAAAACTTTTTGTTTTTAACCTTCTTGTCCTTTCTAGTCTAAATTCCAAAGTTTTAGTACCTAGATTCCTTGGGATTGATCGAGAAACAATTCCCTAAAAACATTATTCAAATTTCCTTCAGAAGTAAAAAGGCACAGAACCTCAATATCCAATGTCACCCAGTTGGAGCCCTCACCACTCAAATGCCTTGCTCAAGTCCCAAAGGACACCTCTCTAAAAGAATTAAGTGATGTACATTAATGATGTAGTCCTTAGATTAAATTTCTAGAATTCTGAAATCCTTAGGGAAAACCCTCAAGTTGAGATCATTGCTGAACAAAACTAATCATTACTAAAATTACTTTATGAATTTACAATATAAGTTCAACATTTTGGTTTGGCTCGAAATAACTGAAGATGTTACAAAGAGGGTATATCTTCCAGCTTTAGCAACTACCAATGATATTTACTCCTTAAGTGGGAAAAACTCCTGACTCTTCTCATCATCCTTACCTTCCAAATTGGTGGAGAATGCCAAATAAATTTTAAATACTAAAGGCAAAATGACAAGCAATGGGCCAGTGTTGCAGAGGCAAATTTAACTTTGATGTAAGGAAAAATGTCCTGTCAATCAGACATTCTGCAAAGGTAGAAATAACTAAGGAGGTGGTGGGCTTTGCCCAACTAAACATCCTCCAATGAAGACTTAATGACCACTGGTTAGTTGCATACAGAAAAGATTCTTGATCAGGTGGCGGTCAGTTTAAATGGCCTTTAAGGTCCCTTTCGATTTTAAGAGTCTGATTACAGATACACCAAAATAACATCCTTACTGAGATTTCAACAGCCTGCAGTTGCAAACTAGAACTTTCTAAATGACCTTTGCCCTGAATCAATTCATTTAAATATGTTTTTAAAGAAGAAAAATAAAAGAATGGGTGGAATTTATTCATAAATCAGAAAATATTATAATGAAGGGTTTTAGCAAAACTTCAAACAAAAGGCAGGCAAGTTCTATTAATTTAATAAGGCACTGTCAGCAAACATTCTCATCTACTCTTTCCACATTGATTATTGGATGCTGGAGCCTGTAAACAATTAAAGATATTTTTACAGGTTTTTTTATTGGTGCATTTTTTAAGAGTAGAAAGAATTGCAAATATTTTTTTTTGTTTAAATGGCACAGAGGCTTTATATGCACCCAGGCAATATTTAATGCTTCTTTTAAAAAAATCATATGAAATCAAATAACTACAAAGGGCAACCAGCAGAGAAAAGAGAAATAAACTGTATGGAGATATAGTATTAATATGCCTCTGCAAGTAAGCAATTGTTGACTTCTTATTCTCTCAAGTGCTGAAAATCTGAACAGCCTAAGAATCTGGGGAAGAGTTATTTACACCCTGCCCACTTTTTTCTTAAGGGAGCTAAGTCATAGTTCTCATTTTGTTTCCTCTTCATTAATATAAACAATTAGTACAGAAAGGAGTGATTTTCCCTTAATGGGGTTGTGTAGACTGTCCCTAGTAGGATCTTTCTTCTTGAGGTACCTCCATGAGTGTCCTCTGTTTTAGCCACTCAAATAAACACAGACACTCATGGAGGTACCTCAAGAAGAAAGATCCTACTAGGGACAGTCTACACAACCCCATTAAGGGAAAATCCCTGTGGAGTCACACCAAGTAAATGGGTGATCTTTCTTCCACCGGCTCTCAAATAAACCTTTACTCAGAATCTTTTCACTTGCTTTCTGCCAATATGGTATAGTAGTAGATAAAATGCTGGACTTTGAGTCAAGACCTTTTTTCAAATCCCAGCTCCTCCATTTCTTAGCTTTGTGACAACTGTGAGCAAGTCACTTAACTGCTCTGAACCTAAATGTTTCCCCAACTATAAAATGCCAATATTATCATCTGTGACACTATTTCAAAGACTTGTCATGGGGTGCAGATAAAACTATACATAAAGAACTTATTTTGTAAACCTTAAAGCTCTATATAACAGGCAGTTAATAAGACAATTTTCAGGACATACTAATCATCCAAATGCACCTTCAGCATCATTCTGCTCTAAACTCTCAATGCCACTGCCCAAGTTTCCTTGAAAATTATCATTCTGATCAAACTTGCTTGGATCTCACTATGGAACCAATTCCAGTATTCTCATTCAATTTTCCCACTCCCCAACTCAGCTTCAAATACCTTCAACAAAGCATGAGGGATTCCTTCTCCAAATATGTCTTCTAATTGCTACGAAACAAAACTACCCTCTTGAACAGAAGCTTCGCTAATAGCTGTTGGTCACTCCCACTGATATCACCCAAGAGATAAGAAGGTTTCTCTTTTGGAGGCCATGAGCCTAGAATTATGAGCGTTTGTCAATGCCAATACCCTCTTTCAATGTAGGTTTGAACATGTCGAATTCAAATTCTACTTTTACTAGGGAAAGAAAGACCTTGAGAAAATATTCTAATGGGGTTATCAAGTTAGAAGGACACAGTGTAGTCACTCAAGTCCAATATATTTCACCCCCTGACTCACCAGGTTACTTCTCTCAGGTACTAATATTTGAGGTTCTTCTTGGTTGAGTTCTCCTACATCTTCAAGTTTAGGTCACAACTTCTTTCTCTGATTAAGTGCTCTAATCCCTGGATATCACCCCTACCACCTCTTAAAGTCCTCTCTTTCATTCCAGACTTTCCAGCCATCTCCTCCATAGCATTCCCATTCAGGAGAAGCTTTGACTCTAGGGTTTCATCCTGGACGGTAGCTGCCTTTTCTTTTTTTTTTTCCCCCTCAGAATTTATTTTTAGTTTTCAACATTCATTTCCACAAGATTTTGAGTTCCAAATTTTCTCCCCATCTCTTCTCTACCCCCCACTCCAAGATGGCAAACATACTGATTACTTCTTCCTCCAGTCTTCTCTCTCTTATATCACCCCCCCCCATTCCTCCCTTCATACCCTTCCCCCCTACTTTCTTGTAGGGCAAGAAGGATTTCTAAACCCCATTGTCCGTATATCTTCTTTCCTGGTTACATGTAAAAACAATTTTTAACATTTGTTTTTAAAACTTTGAGTTCCAGATTCTTTCCCTTCTTCCCTCCTCACCCATCCCCACTGAGAAGAAAAGGAATTCAATACAGGTTATACATGTGTAGTTATGCAAAACATTTCCATAGCAGTCATATTGTGAAAGGCTAACTAGATTTCCCTCCATCCTATCCTGCCCCCCATTTATCCTGCCCTCTCTGATCAGTATTTTCTCCTTTGACCCTGTCCCTTCCAAAAGTGTTTGCTTCTGACTACCCCCTCCCCCAATCTGCTCTCCCTTCTAGCATCTCCTCCTCTTATCCCCCTCCCCTCTACTTTCTGTAGGGCAAGATACCCAATGGAGTGTGTATGTTATTCCCTCCTTAACCCAAGCCCAATGAGAGTAAAGTTGTCTCATTCCTTTTCACCCCGCTGCTCTTACCCTTCATTGTAACAACTTTCTCCTTGCCTCTTTTATGAGACATAATTTACCCTATTCTATCTTTCCCTTTCTCCTCATAATATATTCCTCTCTCATCTCTTAATTTTATTGTTTAGATATCATCCCTTTATATTCAACTTACCCTGTGGCCTCTGTCCATGTATACATATATGCACATACACACATATACACATCTATACATACATACATACATATTACCTATAACTATCCTAAGACTGAGAAAAGTCTCATGAGTTACAAATATCATCTTTTCATGTAGAAATGTAAATAGTTCAACTTAAATAAGTTCCTTGTGATTTCTCTTTCCTGCTTACCTTTTCATGCTTCTCTTGCTTCTTGGATTTGAAAGTTAAATTTTCTGTTCAGCTCTGGTCTTTTCATCAAGAATGCTTGAAAGTTCTCTATTTCATTGAATGCCCATATTTTCCCCTGAAGCATTATACTCAGTTTTGCTGGATAGGTGATTCTTGGTTTTAATCCTAGCTCCTCTGATTCCAGAATATCATATTCCAAGCCCTTTGATCCCTTAATGTACAAGCTGCTAGATCTTGTGTTATCCTGATTGTGCTTCCACAATATTAAAATTGTTTCTTCCTGACTGCTTGTAATATTTTCTCTTTGACCTGGGAACTCTGGAATTTGGTTATAATATTCCTAGGAGGTTTCTTTTGGGGATCTTTTTCAAGAGGCAGTTGGTGGCTGCGTGGGAAGGCACGGCGGTGGCACGGCGGAGGCAGGCCGGGAAGGCGTGGCGGTGGTGGCGCGGCGGGCGCAGGCCAGGAAGGCGCAGCAGCCTGTGCAGGAAGGCCTGGCGCGGCTGGTGGACGCAGGCCTAGAAGGGACTTGATCAACTCGGAGGGCAAGTTTTCCTACCAACCACAAGTTCCACTACCAGGCCTATCACCAAGGGGCTGGGACTGGAAAGAGCAAGGTAAGAAGCAAATACAGGGGCCCCTATACTGGACAGCAAACACTCCTGGGGCTACCACTTCATAGCCCAGAAATCTTTAAAAAAAAAAAAAAAAAGCCCCTTTCAGGACCTCCAAAGACAAGGATGACAGAGTGAACGCCACTTGCTCCAAACCCCCCCTCTGACCCTGAAAATATAGTAACTCTTGCCCCAGGGCAAAACCCTCTACAGTAAAGGCTTGGGATCCTAGAGGAAGGGCGTGGCTAGGACACTGCCTCAAAATGGGTAGAAAGCAGACTACAAAGACAAAGACTCAGGAGTCCTACTATCCTCAGAGAGAGGAACCAACCTCAGAGGGAGACAATGTGGACTCCACACGCACAGCTGAGACTTCAACAGGGAAAGGATCCCAAGCACAGAAGGCTCTCCTAGATGAGATCAAAAGGAACTTTGAAAGAAAAATGAGAGAGATAGAAGACAAAATGAATAATTCTCTCAAAACGAAAATAGCAGAATTCGAAAAACATCATAATGAGGATAACATCTCTCTAAAAAGAAAAGTGTATGATATGGAAAAGGAGCTTCAAAAATTAACCAAGGAAAATGATTTGCTAAAAACTAGAATTAAACAAATGGAAACAAATAACTCTATGAGGAACCAAGAATTAGCCAAGCAAAACAACAAAAATGAAAAATTATAAAAAGAGGTAAAATACCTCAAAGAAAAAATAACTGACCTGGAAAACAGATCCAGGAGAGATAATCTGAGAATCATAGGCCTACCAGAAAATTATGATGAAAAAATGAGCCTGGACAACATTCTCCAAGAGCTCGTTAAGGAAAACTGCCCTGACATACTAGAACCTGAGGGGAAAAATAGAAATCGACAGAATCCACCAGACACCTGCTGTAAGAGATCCCAAACTGAAAAATCCTCGAAATGTTGTGGCCAAACTCCAGAACTACCAGATAAAAGAGAAAATACTTCAAGCGGCCAAAAAGAAACAATTCAAATATCGAGGGTCCACAGTGAGGATTGCACAGGATTTGTCAGCCTCCACACTGAAAGATCGGAGGCAGTGGAATACAATTTTCAGGAAGGCAAAACAGCTCGGATTACAACCAAGGATCACATACCCAGCGAGACTGAGCATATTCTTCCAGGCAAAGAGATGGTCATTCAATGATATAACAGAGTTCCAGACCTTCTTGATAAAAAAGCCAGAACTCAATGGAAAATTCAACCTCCAATTACGAGAAGCAACAGTGACTTAGAAAGGTAAACAAGGAGAACACACATCATTTTAGAGGGAAAGAGGGGAGGGAGAGGAGCTTTGCATGAGATCTGTTCCTGTCATTCTTGATGCGAAGAAAAAATAGCATACCTCATTAAGTATAACAATATCCTACAGGTAGTAGGAGGGGGAAAGGGTTACAAAAGGGGGGTGGGAGTGGTTTGTAGGGAGGGAAGTAGTAAGGGGAAAAGGGGAGGAAAAGGGAGGGGGGCCGAAAAGGGAACACTGAGGGAGGCGGTGGTCAAAAGGAAAACTATTAAGGGGGGAAGGGAGAAGGAAGGGAAAATACGAACATTAACAGGGGCAGGAATAGGATGAGGGGAAAGAAACAGATAACAATCATAACTGTAAATGTGAATGGAATGAACTCTCCTATAAAATGGAGACGGATAGCAGAATGGATTAGAAATCATAATCCTACAATATGCTGTTTACAAGAAACACATTTGAAACAGAGGGATACACACAAGGTAAAGGTAAAAGGCTAGAGTAAAATATATCATGCCTCAGCTAAAGTAAAAAAAGCAGGGGTAGCAATCCTTATCTCAGATAAAGCAAATGCAAAAATTGACCTAATTAAAAGAGATAAGTAAGGAAACTATATCCTGTTAAAAGGCACCATCGAAAATGAAGCAATATCACTACTTAACATATACGCACCAAGTGGTGTAGCATCCAAATTCCTAGAGGTGAAGGTAAAGGAATTAGAGGAAGAAATAGATAGCAAAACTATACTAGTGGGAGACCTTAATCTCCCCCTATATGAACTTGATAAATCCAACCTCAAAATAAACAAGAAAGAAGTTAAGGAGGTGAACAGGATTTTAGAGAGGATAGGTATGATAGATCTCTGGAGAAAACTGAATGGGGATAAAAGGAATATACTTTCTTCTCAGCGGTTCATGGCACATATTCAAAAATTGACTATGTTCTAGGGCATAAAAACCTCACAATTCTATGTAGTAAGGCAGAAATATTAAACGCATCGTTCTCAGATCATGATGCAATAAAAATTATATGCAATAAAGGGCCAGGGAAAGACAGACTAAAAACTAACTGGAAATTAAACAATTTGATCCTAAAGAATGAGTGGGTCAAACAAGAAATTATAGACACAATCAGTAATTTCATTCAAGAGAATGATAATAATGAGACAACATACCAAAATCTGTGGGATGCAGTAAAGGCAGTTCTTAGGGGAAGTTTTATATCCCTGAGTGCATACGTGATTAAATTAGAGAAAAGGGAGCTCAACGAATTGGGCATGCAATTAAAAAACCTAGAAAAAGAACAAATTCAAAATCCCCAATTAAATACTAAACTAGAAATATTGAAGACTAAAGGAGAGATTAATAAAATCGAAATTAAGAAAACTATTGAACTAATAAATAAAACCAAGAGCTGGTTTTATGAAAAAACCAACAAAATTGATAGACCCTTAGTCAATATGATAAAAAAAAAAGAAAGAAGAAAACCAAATTATGAGTATCAAAAATGAAAAGGGTAAATCTACCTCCAATGAAGAGGAAATCAAAACAATAATTAGGAATTATTTTTCCCTATGGTATGCACATAAATTTGACAATCTTAGGGAAATGGATGAATATTTAGAAACATACAAGTTGCCCAGATTAACTGAAGAGGAAGTAAATTACTTAAATAATCCCATCTCAGAAAAAGAAATTGAACAAGCCATCAGTCACCTCCCTAGGAAAAAATCTCCAGGGCCAGATGGATTCACTAGTGAATTCTATCAAACATTTAAAGAACAATTGATTCCAATACTCTACAAATTATTTGGGAAAATTAGTGAAGGAGTCCTACCACATTCGTTTTATGACACAAATATGGTACTGATACCTAAATCAGGAAGAGATAAAACAGAGAAAGAAAATTATAGACCAATCTCCCTCATGAATATAGATGCAAAAATTCTAAATAAAATACTAGCCAAAAGACTACAGCAACTTAACTCAAGAATAATACACTTTGATCAGGTAGGATTTATTCCAGGAATGCAAGGATGGTTTAATATTAGGAAAACCATCAGTATAATTGAGCATATCAACAATAAAACTAGCAGAAACCACATGATTATCTCAATAGATGCAGAAAAGGCTTTTGACAAAATACAACATCCATTCCTATTAAAAACATTAGAAAGTATAGGAATAAATGGAGCCTTCCTTAAAATAATAGGTAGCATCTATTTAAAGCCATCAGCAAGTATTATATGCAATGGGGAGAAGCTGGAAGCATTTCCCATAAGATCGGGGGTGAAACAAGGGTGTCCACTATCACCCCTCTTATTCAATCTGGTACTAGAAATGTTAGCAGTAGCAATTAAAGAAAAAGAAATCAAAGGAATCAAGTTAGGCAAAGAAGGGACCAAGCTATCACTCTTTGCAGATGATATGATGATATACTTAGAGAATCCTAGAGAATCAAGTAAAAAACTGCTTGAGACAATAAATAAATTTGGCAAAGTTGCAGGATATAAAATAAACCCACATAAATCCTCGGCATTCCTATATATTTCCAATGAAATTCAACAGCAAGAAGTAGAAAGAGAAATCCCATTTAAAGTTACTGTAGACATGATAAAATATTTGGGAATCTACCTGCCAAAACAAACCCAGGACCTGTATGATCATAACTACAAAACACTTTTCACACAAATAAAGTCATATCTAACTAATTGGAAAAATATCAATTGCTCATGGCTGGGTCGAGCTAATATAATAAAAATGACAATTTTACCTAAATTAAATTATATATTTAGTGCCATACCAATTAATTTACCAAAAAACTACTTTATAGAGCTGGAAAAAATAGTAACAAAATTCATCTGGAAGAATAAACGGTCCAGAATATCAAGGGAATTAATGAAAATAAAATGCTAGGGAAGGTGGACTAGCTTTACCAGATTTCAATCTGTACTATAAAGCAGCAGTCATCAAAACTACTTGGTACTGGCTTAGGAATAGAGGAGTGGATCAATGGAATAGATTAGGCACACGAGATTCAGAAGTCAATGACTACAGTAATGTATTGTTTGATAAACCCCCAGACCCTGGTTTTTGGGATAAGAACAAACTATTTGACAAAAACTGCTGAGGAAACTGGAATATAGTATGGCAGAAACTGGACATAGACCATTATCTAACACCATATACCAAAATCAAGTCTAAATGGGTTCATGATCTAGGTATAAAGGTTGATACTGTAAGCAGTCTCCTAAAACAAGGAATAGTTTACCTATCAGACTTGTGGAGAGGGAATGACTTTATGACGAAACAGGAATTAGAGAACATTATAAAATGTAAAATGGATAATTTTGACTACATGAAATTGAAAAGTTTCTGTACAAATAAAGCCAACATAACCAAGATTAAGAGGGAGGTGGGAAATTGGGAAAGAATCTTTACAACCTATGTCTCTGACAAAGGACTCATTTCTAAAATATACAGAGAACTGAGTCAAATTTATAAGAATACAAGTCATTCCCCAATTGATAAATGGTCAAAGGATATGAACAGGCAGTTTTCAGAGAAAGAAATTAAAGCTATCTATAAGCACATGAAGAAATGCTCTAATTCTCTATTGATTAGAGAAATGCAAATCAAAACAACTCTGAGGTACCACATCTCACCAGTCAGATTGGCTAAGATGACAAAACAGGAAAATGACAAATGCTGGAGAGGATGTGGGCAAACTGGAATACTAATGCATTGTTGGTGGAGTTGTGAACTGATCCAGCCTTTCTCGAGAGCAATCTGGAACTATGCCCAAAGGGCTATAAATACTTTCATACCCTTTGATCCAGCAATACCACTCCTAGGGTTGTATCCCAAAGAGATCATAGAAATGGGAGAAAGACCCATATGTACAAAAATGTTTATAGCAGCTCTTTTTGTTGTGGCAAAGAACTGGAAATTAAGGGGGTGTCCATCAATTGGGGAATGGCTGAACAAGTTGTGGTATATGCATGTTATGGAATATTATTGTGCTATAAGAAACGGGGAGCAGGCGGTCTTCATATTTACCTGGAGAGGCTTAAAAGAACTGATGCTGAGTGAGAAGACTAGAACCAGGAGGAATTTATACACAATTACAGACACAACGTATGTGTGATGACCAACTTTGATAGACTGGACTCTTCTCAACAATGCAGGGATATAAGTCAATCCCAAAAGACGCATGATGGAGAGAAAAACGTGCATCCAGAGAAAGAACTAAATTTATATCCAGGTGGAAGCAAAAAAAAAAAAAAAAAAAAA
>NW_027185761.1:16013278-16033738 GCF_028583685.1 Petaurus breviceps papuanus
ACCCCAGGACCGCCACCCAAGACTGTGACCCAGATTCAAGCATGGCAAAGCAAGAGAATCCTGCCTCAGTGCCAGCAAAGAGATTCCTGCAATTGTCCTCTGATCAGCTGCTTGGTCCCCCACCATCTGTGGACCTGGAGCTCTGGAAGCAGTCACCACTGCTGCCACTGCTGCTGCTGCTGCCGCAGCTACCACCCCCACCACCCCAGGGGTGGGGGCCTAACTGCACTCTTCTCTCACCCAGGTCCAACAGAGTTTCTCCAGTGACCTTTTACTTTCTCTTTGGTGTTTGTGGGTTGAGAAGTCTGGAAACTGCCACAGCTGCCAGTAATTCAATCCCCTGAGGTCTGCTCCGGTCAGTCTGTGCCGCTGGTCTGTGCTGGTGCAGGCCACCTGGGACTGTACTCTGCTCCAGCCTGGTAATACAGATCTTTCCTTTCAGCCTGCCAGGCGGACTTCAGCAAGAGATATATTTCACTCTGTCACTTTGTGGGTTCTATAGCTCTAAAATTTGTTTAGAGTCATTTCTTACAGGTGTTGAAGGTAAATGAGGGACAAGCTCAAGCAAGTTCCTGCTTTTACTCCGCCATCTTGGCTCCACTTCCCCCCTCCCCCATCACCTTCTAGGCCCCCCCCCCCCCTGGGTAGCTGCCTCTTCAGACCATTATTTTAGAAAAACTCCAGTTATGTTTTACTTCATGCCCTCCCTCTCCAGCCACCTTATCTACAGCATCTTCTCACCACCTTACCTACCCTCTTCAATATCCACTCCCAATTCTGGAACTACTAACCATGATTAAATAAATGATGCCATTGTTTGGGATAAGATAGCTCAATCTAATACCCACTCACCCATCCTAGTAACTTCTCCTGGACCAAAGTGCCCCTAATGTTTCCCTCATAAGAATACAAGCTCCCTCAAATAAAGAAGTGTGAATTTTTAACAACCATGTAAAAATGCCCCAAATCACTAATAATATGAGAAATGCAAATTAAAACAACTTTGAAGGTTTTACCTTACACCCAGAAAAAATGGCAAAGATGACCAAAGAACGATTTGTAACACTTGTGCATTGTTGGTGTAACTGTGAATTAACATAACCGTTCTGGAAAGCAGTTTGGAATTATACTCCAAAGATCCATGAATACCAAAATATTTATAGCAGCATTTTTGTGGTAGTAAAGAGCCAGAAACAAAGTAGATTCCCATTGACTAGGGAATAGCTAAATAAACTGTAACACACGACTGTAATGGAATATTACTGTGCTATAAGAAATACAGACTGAATACAAAGAAATAGACTTACATGAACTGATACAAAGTGAAGGAGGCAGAGCCAAGAAAATATACAAATAATATAAACAGAAAGAGCAACAACAAAACAACTGACAGGCAATGTTGGAAATATAGGGGGAAAAATAAAACCTGGCCCCAAAAGAAAGATTAAAGAATAGAACTCCCACCATTCCTTTGCAGATATGGGTCCAGATACTTATTCCAAAGTATGGAATAAGGCATATATCTTCAGATTTTTTTTCAATGTATTGTTTGGTTTCTTCCTGTTTTTTAAAAAGATTCTTTGTTATAAAGGATGGCTCTCAGGAAGGGACAGGAAGAGAGATACAGGAGAAAATTTAGGCAAAGTAAAAACAAAAAATACTAATACAATTTCTCCCTGTCCTTCGCCTCTTCCCTCTCCCATTTTCAATCTCCTCCTAAGTGGGCTCCATTCTTATCATCCCTATCCCCCTACCCTTGAGCAACTTCGGCAATATTCACAATCCCTAAATGGAAACCTTCATTCTTCTGGTCCCAAGGAATTTGCATCAAGATTGTATATATTCTTTCCTGCTCTACAACTATTGGTTCAATAGCAATGAGCATCAATTATCCTCATTTATCTATCCATAAGATATCTATGGTCTATGGCAAAAGATGGTCTAATTACAATAAAAATATCTGCGGAGGAATATTGTTTACAAAAAAAGCCACCTCTTTTCAAAACTCATTAATTCAGTATCTGTAAGAATAGAATTTAGAATGTATAGACATTATTTACGAATAAAAATTTTGCTAAACAAATGCAGCATAAACAAAATTCCATTATAAAACAAGCTTCTTATAGGAACTTTAACCAGATGCTCTGTTACATAAGCATATGCTGATTGTGTTTTCATGAAAGCAGGTCCAGCAAGCCAGCCTTGAACTTCACAACCAACTAGGTCAACAATAATAATAATAATAATGATAATGGCTCACATTTCTATAGCTTTTTACTGTTTATAAGCTGCTCTTTTCCTTACAATAACACTACGTGCTAGATGGTGTGACCTTAACCTCATTTTCTGACCATAATACAATAAAAATTACATTCACTAAAGGACCTTTGAAACACAGATTAAAACTTAATTGCAAACTAAATAACTAATCCTAAAGAATGAGAAGGTCAAAGAATAAATCACAGAAAAAGTCAATAATTCAATTAAAGAAAATGACAACAATAAGACAACATATCAAAATTTGTGGGATGCAGCCAAAGTAGTACTTGGGGAAACTTTGTACCTCTAAATGCTTATGTCATTAAAAGAGACAAAGAGCAGGTCACTGTAGAAAGCACATTTTAAAAAAACCTAGAAAAATGACAAATTTTAAACCTCCAATTAAACACCAAAATAGAAATCCTGAAAAACAATGGAAAGATTAATAAAACTGAAAGTAAAGAGAAATTCATTAAATAAATAAAACTAGGGGATGATTTTATTTAAAAAAAAATAAACCACTGGCTAAGAATCAATATCAAAAATGAAAAGGGTGAATTTACAACCAATGAAGATGAAATAAAAGCAATTACTAGGAGCTACTTCATCCAACAGTGTGCCAATAAAACTGACAATTTAAATTAAATAACTGAGTATCTACAAAAATATAAATTGCCTAGATTAACAGAAAACATAATTTTTTTTATTTTCAAAAATTTATTTATTTACTTTTAGTTTATAACATTCCATCCCAAAATCCCTTGAGTTCCAAATTTTCTCCCCCTCCCCTTCTTTCTCTCCTCTTCTCCCATTCCACCCCATGGCGGCATGCAATCAGATATAGGTTCTAAAAATACCTTCACATTAAACATTAGTCAAGTTGTAAAGAAGAATTATAACCAATTGAATGAAACAAGAAAGAAGAAACAAAACAAAAAAGAGAGAGAACAAGCAGAAAAAACAGAATATTTTTAAAACCCCATGTTAGAAAAAGAAATTGAACAAGTCATCAATGAGCTCCAAAAGAAAGACAAAAAACAGGACCAGATGGATTTATAAGCAAATTCTACCAAACATTTAAAGAACAATTAATTCAACACAAAATAAACTGTCTGAAAAAAATAGGTAATGAAGGAGTCCTACTAAATTCCTTCTATAATATGAATATGGTCTTGATACCTAAAACCAGGGAGAGCCAAAACAGAGAAAGAAAATTACAAACCGATTTCCCTAAGAAATACCGATGCAAAAATTCTAAATAAAAAGCTAGCAAGGAGATTGCAACAATGTACCACAAAGATCCCACAAGGTGACCTAGATAGATTTATACAAGTAATACAGGACTGGTTCAATATTAGGAAAATTATAAGCATAACTGATCATACCAGTGAAAAGTCATACGATTATTTCAATATACATGGGAAAAGGTTTTGACAAAATAGGGGCACCTAAATGGCGCAGTGAATACAGCACTGGTCCTTAAGTCAGGAGGACCTGAGTTCAGATCCAGCCTCAGACACTTGACACTTAACTTGGTTATGTGATTTCGGGCAAGTCATTTAACCCCAATTGCCCTGCCTTCCCCCCTCAAAAAAAAATTAGTATCTATCGAAAACCAAGAACAAGCATTATTCGTAATGTAGATAAATTAGAAGCCTTTCCAAATGATATGTTAGCATGAAGTTTAAAAACTCACAGGGATACAGATAGCCACAGTTCATAGTAAACACAAGGTAAAATTAAAGAATGTTACCATTAAGAGGGACCTTAGAGATTTGGTACAGTTCTTTTTATATAGCTTTACAGATAAGTAAGCTCAAACTTAAGAGTCTAGCTAAGTGTTTGCCTAATATCACACCACACATTAGGGGATAAGGTACCAGAACCTGGGTATCCTGAAATCTAATCCAATATTCTTTCCATTATATCATCACATGCTACTTCTTTTCCTATATGGTAGAATTTAGTCATTTTCTAAAAAAAATAAAATAAAATTCCTAAGTTTTGATTGCTTTTATTATACAAATGAGATGATACCTCTAGCTAACTACTGCAGCAAGCATTGTTGAGGGTTTGGGGAAAAGAAAGCAAAAATAATTAGCAAGACTGATGATGGTTAAAGAACGGGAATGATGGGTGAAGCATGGCTAGAACCAGGCCTCCATGTCACTTGCAGGCCATTTCCAAACCTCTTTATCTCCCCCACCTCTGTTGTTTGTCTCCATTAGAATATAACCTCCTTGAGGAAAAGGACTATCTTTTTTGCTTATCTTTGTATTATCCCCAGTGCTTAGCAGAGTTCCTGGCACACAGCAAGTGTTTAATAAATGATTTATCATTCATTCTTCTTGAACTATCCATTAATCGAAACCTTAGTCTTCTTGAGGTAAGGTTGGTTATTAGATACTTCCTTGAAGACATAGCCAAGGAGCCTAAATGCACCAACTGCATGATGATATGAGGATGTTTATAAACACCCACTTATGAGGGAGACCACCAAGGTCAATGATAATCTTTATCTAGATAACTCCCAGAGAGTTACATGTCCAACTCTAGTCTCTCTCTTGAGCTCCAGTGACATAACACCGACTGCATTTTGAACATATCCAACTGGATGTCCCATAAGCATTTCTAAGTCTACGTATCCAAAGGAGAACTTGTTATCTTTTCCTCCCCCTCAAAACCAACTTCTCCTCCTGTCACCTATTTCTGTTGAGCGAACACCATCCTTCCAATCAACTTAGGTTCATAACTTCAGTCATTTTTCTCTATTCTTCACTTTCCCTCCCCAAATATCAAGCCAGGTAGCAAGCCTTGGTTGTATACATGTCCTCTACTTTCCACTCACTCATCCTCCACCCTCACTCAGGCTCTCAACACTCATCCTTGGAATAATGCAAAAGCTTCCTAAATGACTTGCTGGCTGCAAGTACTTTATCCTTCCTAATCATCCTCAAAAAAGGTGTTAACATGACAGTCCTCAAGTAGAGTCCTTATCAATTTCTGTCCTTCCTTCCTCAAGAATAAAATTAAAACTACTATATTTGGCAATTAAAGCCCTTCCCAGTGAAACCAACCTATTTTACTACATCAGCTCATCTCCCATTCCTCCCCATCACGTGCTCTGTTCTCCATTTCTGATCTCTGTAACACTTCCACAGGTTGTCCCTGTTCTGGCAAAGCAGCTTCTTCTCATCTCCTCCTCTTATTGTCCCCATCTCCTTTAAAGGTATCATCAGTACTCTTTCCCATGGATGGCCCTGCACGACTTTCCTGCATGTTTGTGCCCTCCCCTCTTGGATCTACTTTGTATATATGGTGCCTACTTATCTGGGCATGTGTTGTTTCCCTATAGGACGTAAGCTCCTTGAGGATCTGGATAGCTTCAATGTTTGTCTTTGTAGCTCCAGCATCAACAATAAGATCTTTCACATAGTGTAGGTACTTTTAGAACTCTTGAATGAATTAAGTAAATTCTGCCTAAAGTTTCTCCCCAAAACATTATGCTTAGTTTTCTAAATGTTTTAGCTTCTCTCAGGATTTCCTACAGCCCTCTTTCTGAGGTTCCATTGTTGCCTAGTTCTGGAGTGGAGTTGGCTTTCTCTTCTTCCTAATTTCTCCTTTGCAGCCCAGTTGATTGAACAGTTTCCTAGGTTTGCATCCTAAGATACCACTGAAAGTCTCAGTATCTAGTCTCCTCCTTCTCCAGCACGCAGAACACGAGCCTGTTGTGCTACCATCGCCAGACAAGTTCTGTTGCTCCTTAGGAGGAGTGGCAGCAAAAAGCAAGGTGAGAAGAAGAGGGTAAAAGACTAACCTAACGAAGAGTTTGCTGAAGCAGGAAGGTCAGTGTTGTGAACACCCAACAGGGTTTTATATATGGAAGGGAAGGAACTCTTTCATGTTTACACTCCCCAGATGCCTAACACAGTGCTAAGAAAAAGGATGTGCTATTCCTTTGCTCCTGGGGTTAATTCTTCACTGTCACCATCTCCTTTGAAAAAACTTGGACCAAACATTTGTCATTCTTTCTATAATAACACTTTCAAATTCTTTGAACAATAAAAATTCCAAAATAAATTACTTACATTTTTTAAGTTTTGCCTTCTATTAATGGAAGATCATTTGGAAAGGTATCTTTTACAAAACAGAGGGGATCTTCTGAAGTCCATTCAGTTAAGATGAATACTACACATAATTAATAATGCTCACTGACTCGTCTCACATTCTTCCCAGAACTTAAAGCTATGAGGACTCTACCTCTGATTCACAATGCAGTGTGGCATTGAGAAGACAGCAATGGGCTTTAAGTGGGGAGAAAGCTAGGTTCAATTCTTGCTATCTGGCAGTGGTTATCAGCACCACCAATACACCCTGAATTCAGAGACCATCATTCCCATGGAAAGAATATTTTAAACTTTAGGTAGAGATTCTGACTGATTTAGACTGTTCACAGGGTTGGGGATTGGGGGACTGAAAGGGAAGACATTTCTCAAGAGTGTCCCTCAATTTCCCACTCTTGGCTGTTTATAAAAAGCTGCAACAGACATTTCACATGAAAACAGTCCCTCCATCTTTCAAATTACCATATTGTGTGTATACATAATGGCAGAGTATACTAGTGGTGCAATCAGCTCCCATGGTTTCAATTATCATCTCTATAACTCTCAGATCTCCATATCCAGTCTTAACCTCTTTCCCAACCTCCAACTGCCTACTAAATATCTTAAAAATTTTCATGTCTGAAAACGGAACTCATTAGCTTTGCCCTCAAACTCTCTCCTCTTCCTAACTCCCTATTACTGTCAAGGACGCCATCATCCTCTCAGACACCTCAGGCTCTCAGCCTAGGGACCATCCTCTACATCTCACTCTCGTCCTCTACACTCAATCAGTGGCCAAGTCCTTTCCTTTCTACCTTCATAACAGCTCTCACACATTCCCCTTACTCCTCTTACACTACAACCACCCTGGCATAGGCCCTTAGGATCTTATACCTGGATCCTGCAGTAGCCTGCTGGTTGGTCTCCTTGCCTCAAGTCTCTCCCCAAAACCAATCCACCCCCCTACTCAGCTGTCAAACCAACCTTCCTAACATGCAGGTCTGACTATATCACTACCTTATGTAATAAACTCCAATGGCTCCCTATTACCTCAAATGTACAGAATGCTCTATTTGGCTTTTAAAGCCCTTCATAAGCTGGTCTCCTCCTACACCTTTCTAGTCTTCTTACACTTCACTCCCCTCCAAATGTTCTAAGATCCAATAACAAGGATGTCTTTGCTGTTCCTCTCATACAACACTCCATCTCTTGACTCAAAGCATTTTCACTGACTGTACTTTGTGCCTGAGATTCTCTCCCTCCTCATCTTTACCTCCTCATCTCCTGGTTCCCTTCAAGATTTAACTACAATCCTACCTAATGCAAGGAGCCTTTCTCTGTCCTCCTTTCCTCTGAGACTAGCTCTAATTTATCCCAAATATAACTTATTTGTGCATAGTTATCTGCAGCTTGTCTCCCCCATTAGACTGAGCTCTTTGATAGCAAGGACTGCTTTTTTTGTCCTTCTGTGTTCCCCCAGTCTTAGCAGAACGTCCAGCATATAGTTTTGTTGTTCAGTCTTGTCAGTTGTATCCAGACTCTTTGTGACCCCATTTGGGGTTTTCTTGGCAGAGATACTGGAGTGATTTGCCATTTCCTTCTCCTGTTCATTTTACAGATGAGGAAACTGAGGAAAACAGGGTGAAGTGACTTGCCCAGGGTCACACAGCTAGTAAGTGTCTAAGGTCAGATCTGAACTCATGAAGATGAGTCTTCCTGACTCCAGGCCCAGTGCTCCATCTACTCTGCCATCTAGTTGCTCCAGCATGAATTCCAGCTAAATAAATGAATGATAAGAGACCTCAGAATTTTAAGACTGGAGTTGAAAGAAGCCTTAGAAATCATTTCCAAGCCCACACATTATGGAGTTGTAAAGTCTAAGACCAACCAAGTAGTAAGCAGCGGAGGCACCACTAGAAAGCAGGGTCTCTGATTCTTGGACCAAAATTCTTCCTGTGGCACCCCACAAGCTTAATCATTAAACAGGTTAGCAAACCAACAATGCAGAAAGTCAAATTGTGCAAAAGGGAGTTTCCCACAGCTAGGAACAAATAGGACTAAGAAGCCTAAGCCTAACTAGACCTCAGGAAGTCTGGGATTTAAATGATTCTGAGGACGAAGCAGATACTTGCTTCTTCCTTCCCTCTCTCCTGAAAAGTATAATCAGCCCCAGCTGGTAATGTATGTGGGCAACAGGGGGAAGGAATCCATGTGCTATGGCTCCTGCACCTCAATCAGACTGAGCACAGGCGGTGGGGAATGCAACTGTTTATTTGGAATGGCTGTGCCCCTCCTCTGCATGGGTTCAAGCGGTCAGATGTGTCTAAGCCCATTAGCAAAATCTGACGGGGATGTCACTTTGTTTGGGGAGAGGGCTCCTCCAGTTTAAAAGCAGCTGTTCTGCAATGTCCCCAGATGCCCAGTGGGCACTGGTTGTCAATCTCTTTTACCAAAGGTTGGGGGGGTGAAGTGAGGTCAGGAGGAGTTATGAACCCTGCCATGTTGTGAAATGCGCTTCCTCCACCACTCTGAAGCCCAAGAAAGATGGAACTTGTCATGTGCTCAGCAGCACAAAGGGCTTACCCCCCCTGGGGGGCTGCTTGGGAGGCACCATCTTTCTATTCCTGTCAGGAGAGAGGGGAAAATTCAAATGCTGCTTTGCCCAGATTAATATGTTTTGGCAAAAGGATTCCAAGTTAGTGATGATGACTGAAAGGCTCATAATACTGCTAAAATGTTACAACACCATCCATCTCACACTTATGCACTACTTCCCATTCCCCAAACTATGTTCCCCCAACAGCCCTGCAAGAGCTGCCAGCACAAGGATTATTATGTCATTTTGTAAAGGAACTGAGACTGAGAAAGGTGAACCCGCTCACCTGTGGCTAAACACCTGCTACATGGCACAGCCAGGCGTCTAGCCTGGGCCTTCTGACACCCAGTGGTGCTTTCTTTATGACACTGCCCTGCTCCTCTAGATAATGACCTAAACCTTAAGTAGTCTCAGAGCTTTGTGCACCAAATTTTGGATAAAGAATCAGAAAGACCCCTTACTCCGCCATTAATGCTAGGTCACCAACTCCACTCACCCACTTGGTGCCTCAGTTATTCTTCCTGCCATCTTTAATTTTGATTAAACCAGGGGTGGGGAACCTGGGGCCTTAGGTTCACCTGTGGCCGTCTAGGTCTTTGAGTGTAGACCTTTGATTGAATCCAGACTTCACTGTGAGAGAACAAATCTGTAAAGTTTGGATTCAGTGAAAGGGCTGCACTCGAGGACCTAGAGGGCCACAGTTTCCCCACCCTTGGCTTAAACCACAGACAGTAACTTACAGGCTGTCAGGGAACCTGTCTCAAAGCGCTCTAATCTCTTCACAGACAATCACCATAAGGAGTAATGGTTATCAATAAACCAAACCACAAGACACTTTCTGCCCAAACATCTCTTGAAACCCACTGGGATAGTTCAGTTACATGAGAATCAAGATCAAAATCCAGGGCCTGCCCTTGACCAGAAGGAGCATGGAGGCAGAACACAAAGTCCACCAGAAAGCCTCTGCTTCCCATGGCCCTGAAGAAGCCCTTGGTTCACACATGTCTCTGCTCAGAAAAGATCTTACCATTCTAAACTTCATTTAAACATATTCATGCAATAGTCACAGGCTCACATCTGGGGAAGTGAGAACCAATATTCTATTTTATTTCTTTTGCTCCTTATCCCATGGCTTTTCCCCTTCTTGTGTCACTAGAATTGGGGCTCAGAGGACTAGAACACTGAGTAGGGCTAAGAGGAAGGGAAATTCCACAGGATTCTGGGGCTACAAGGGCTATTACACACTATCTAGTCCAGGATCTACACTGAGGCACAAGATCATTAACGGGTGAATTGCTCCAAGTCATACAACCAGTTAGTGGCAAAACTGAGACGAGAACCAAGGCCTTCTGATTCTAACACACTGTTTTTCCCATTACATTGTCCTGCCTCTTTCACCAAATTAACTGAAATGAACTCACAAATACAACCTAGATCAGTAACACATGAAGACGTTGAAGCTGAATCATTTCATTTTCTTGGTATTTCAATACACCTCCCTTATTAACCAAGCTGGGACAACTTCAATAACTGGGGTGTCTGCAGTACTAAGCTATTCATCCTCTTCATTCCACCCAAATTTCATTATAAAAGACAGTTTATAATACAGTGGAAAACAAAACTGAACACTCTTTTTGTAAAATGAGTTATGGAAATAAGGGGTCATTCAGTAACCAATGGTACCTGGAAAACACTTGCTGCCCCCATTGGCAATGAGTAAAAAGGTTGACGGGAATGGGTAGAAAGTAGGAGGGAGGGAGCACAGAGGCAGGCCTGGAAGAGGCCTGATCAACTCAGGGGGCAAGTCGTGCCACCAACCACAAGGGCCACTACCAGGCCTATCACCAAAGGGATGGGACAGGAAAGAGCAAGGTAAGAACCAAATGCAGGGGCCCCTGTCCAGGACAGCAAATACTCCTGGGACTACCACTCCATAGCCCAGAAATTGGAAAAAAAAAAAAAAAAATGATACCACATAGTGTGTTGTACTATCACAAAACCCCTTTGTAAGCCCCCCCCCCCCCCCCCCCCCCCCCCCCCGAAAAAAAAAAAAAAAAAACATAGTAACTATTACCCCAGGGCAAAACACTCTACAGTAAAGGCTTGGGATCCCTAGAGGAAGGGCATGGCTAGGGCCCTGCCTCAAAAAGGATAGAAAGCAGACTACAAAGAGTATGGAGGCCTACTATCCTCAGAGGGAAGAACCAAACTCAGAGGGAGACAATGTGGACTCCACACCCACAGCTGAAACATCAACAGGGAATGGGTCCCAAGCACAGAAAGCTCTCCTAGATGAGATCAAAAAGAACTTTGAAAACCAAATGAGAGAGATAGAAGACAAAATGAATAATTCTCTCAAAACCAAAATTGCAGAATTAGAAAAACATTATACTGAAAACAGCTCCCTAAAAAGAAAAGTGTATGATATGGAAAAGGAACTCCAAAAACTAACCAAGGAAAATGATTGGCTAAAAACCAGAATCAACCAAATTGAAACAAATAACTATGAGGAACCAAGAATTAGTCAAACAAACTAACAAGAATGAAAAATTAGAAAAAGAGGTAAAACATCTCAATGGAAAAATAACTGATCTAGAAAACAAATCCGGGAGAGATAACCTGAGAATCATAGGCCTACCAGAAAATCATGATGAAAAAATGAGCCTGGACAACATTCTCCAAGAGCTCATTAAAGAAAACTGCCCTGAGATACTAGAACCTGTGGGTAAAAAAGAAATCGAGAGAATCCATTGGACCTGTCCTGAAAGAGATCCCAAACTGAAAAGTCCTCGAAATGTTGTGGCCAAACTCCAGAACTACCAGGTAAAAGAGAAAATACTTCAAGTGGCCAGAAAGAAACAAAGACCGTCCTGATGAAAAAGTCAGAGCTCAATGGAAAATTCAACCTCCAATTATGAGATGCAACAGTGACATAGAAAGGCAAACAAGGAAAACACACACACACACACACACACACCAATAAAGAAGAAATCAAAACAATAATTAGGAATTATTCTTCCCAATTGTTGTAGCAGCAAGCATCCCAGCGTCCCCTAGGGTGGGCTGCCAGCACAGGGTCTTGGATCTGCTTTGATAAAGGAAAGCAATTCAAAATGGGTTAACAAGTTTATTTAATCAGTCAAATATGTATCATTTACCTAGTTCCGGGGAAAAAGGTCAGCACCCCGAACTTCAGAGTATACAGACAGAATTATCAAGACAGAGAAACAGATCAAGTAGACAGATTTCCAAATTGTCCAACCATTACATCCATACCAAATCAACATCTAGGTTTTTCAAAGCCAGGGGGCTCTGGACAACGGCTTTCCATAGTTTCATCTGATCAAATCACAGAACACTTCTCAAAGTGAACCCCAAAACAACATCTCACATCAGGGATTATATAGCCTTCTCCTGGCTCAGAGAATGTAACAACCTTCTGGACCCACAGGCCAATCAAAAAGTATCTACTGAAAATCAAGCCTCCCACCCCAGGCTCCAGGTGCACTTTAGCCTAGGGGGCAGGGAAGATCTTAAAAATTTATATTCCCATTACAATTGTATGCACATAGATTTGACAATCTTAGGGAAATGGATGAATATTTACAAAAATACAAGTTGCCCAGATTAACTGAAGAGGAAGTAAATTACTTAAATAATCCCATCTCAGAAAAAGAAAATGAACAAGCCATCAGTCAACTCCCTAGGAAAAAATCTCCAGGGCCAGATAGATTTACTAGTGAATTCTATCAAACATTTAAAGAAAAACTGATTCCAATACTCTACAAACTATTTGGGAAAATTAGTGAAGAAAGAGTCCTACCAAATTCTTTTTATGACACAAATATGGTACTGATACCTAAATTAGGAAGAGATAAAAGAGAAAGAAAATTATAGACCAATCTCCCTCATGAATATAGATGCAAAAATTTTAAATAAAATATTAGCAAAAAGACTACAGCAACTTACCTCAAGAATAATAAACTTTGATCAGATAGGATTTATTCCAGGAATGCAAGGATGGTTTAATATTAGGAAAACCATCAGTATAATTGATCATATCAACAATAAAACTAGCAGAAACCATGATTATTTCAATAGATCCAGAAAAAGCTTTTGACAAAATACAACATCCATTCCTATTAAAAACATTAGAAAGTATAGGAATAAATGGAGCCTTCCTTAAAATAATAGGTAGCATCTATTTAAAACCATCAGCAAATATTATATGTAATGGGAATAAGCTAGAAGCATTTCCAATAAGATGAGGCGTGAAAGAAGGATGTCCACTATCACCCCTCTTATTCAATCTGGTACTAGAAATGTTAGCAGTAGCAATTAGAGAAGAAAAAGAAATCAAAGGAATCAAATTAGGCAAAGAAGAGACCAAGGTATCACTCTTTGCAGAAGATATGATGATATACTTAGAGAATCCTAGAGAATCAAGTACAAAACTACTTGAGACAATAAATAAATTTGGCAAAGTTGAAGGATATAAAATAAACCCACATAAATCCTTGGCATTCCTATATATTTCCAACGAAATTCAACAGGAAGAGATAGAAAGAGAAATCCCATTTAAAGTTATTGTAGATATTATAAAATATTTGGGAATCTACCTGCCAAAACAAACCCAGGACCTATATGATCACAACTACAAAATCACACAAATAAAGTCAGATCTAACTAATTGGAAAGACATCAATTGCTCATGGCTGGGTCGAGCTAATATAATAAAAACGACAATTTTACCTAAATTAAATTATATATTTAGTGCCATACCAATCAATCTACCAAAAAACTACTTTATAGAGCTAGAAAAAATAATAACAAAATTCATTTGGAAGAATAAACAGTCCAGAATACCAAGGGAACTAATGAAAAGAAACGCTAGGGAAGGTGGACTAGCTATACCAGATTTCAATCTGTATTATAAAGCAACAGTCATCAAAACTGCTTGGTACTGGCTGAGGAATAGAGGAGTGGATCAATGGAATAGATTAGGCACATGAGATTCAGCAGTCAATGACTATAGCAATCTATTGTTTGATAAACCCAAAGACCCCAGTTTTGGGGATAAGCATTCACTATTTGACAAAAACTGCTGGGAAAACTGGAATATAGTATGGCAGAAACTGGGCATAGAACATTACCTAACACACCATATACCAAAACCAAGTCTAAATGGGTGCATGATCTAGGTATAAAGGTTGATACTGTAAGCAATCTCGGAAAACAAGTAATAGTTTACCTGTCAGATTTGTGGAGAGGGAAAGACTTTATGACTAAACAAGAATTAGCATTATAAAATGCAAAATGGATAATTTTGATTACATTAAATTGAAAAGCTTCTGTACAAGCAAAGCCAATGTAACCAAGACTAAGAGGGAGGTGGGAAATTGGGAAAGAATTTTCACAACCTATGTCACTGATAAAGGACTCATTTCTAAAATATACAGAGAATTGAGCCAAATCTGTAAGAATACAAGTCATTCCCCAACTGATAAATGGTCAAAGGATATGAACAGGCAGTTTTCAGAGAAATTAAAGATATCTATAAGCACATGAAGAAATGCTCTAAATCACTATTGATTAGAGAAATGCAAATCAAAACAACTCTGAGGTACCACATCTCACCAGTCAGATTGGCTAAGATGACAAAACAGGAAAATGACAAATGCTAGAGAGGATGTGGACAAATTGGAACACTAATGCATTGCTGGTGGAGTTGTGAACTGATCCAACCATTCTGGAAAGCAATCTGGAATTATGCTCAAACAGCTATAAATAATTTCATGCCCTTTGACCCAGCAATACCACTTCTAGGACTGTATCCCAAAGAGATCATAGCAGTGGGAAAAAGACCCATATGTACAAAAATATTTACAGCAGCTCTTTTTGTGGTAGCAAAGAATTGGAAATTAAGGGGGTGCCCATCAACTGGGGAATGGCTGAACACATTGTGATATATGCATGTTATGGAATACTATTGTGCAATAAGAAATAAGGAGCATATGGACTTCATATTTACCTGGAGAGGCTTAAAAGAACTGATGCTGAGTGAGAGGAGTAGAGCCAGGAGGAATTTGTACACAATTACAGACACAATGTATGTGTGACGACCAACTCTGATAAACTGGACTCTTCTCAGCAATCCAGAGTCATAAGTGTAGCAGCAAGCACCCCGGCGTCCGTAGGGTGGCTGCTCACACAGGTTCTTGGATCTGCTTTGATAAAGGAAAGCAACTCAAAATGGGTTAACAAGCTTACTTTAATCAGTCAAATATGTATCTTTATCTAGTTCAGGGGAAAGAGGTCAGCACCCCAAACTTCAGAATATAGAGACAGAATTATCAAGTCAGAGAAACAGATCAAGTAGACAGATTTCAAACTGTCCAACCATTACATCCATACCAAATCAACATCTGGGTTTCAACATCTGGGTTTTTCAAAGCGGGGGGACCCTCCGGACAACGGCTTCCCAGAACCCATATCAAATCACAGAACACTTCTCAAAGTGAGCCCCCAAAACAAAGCTACACATCAGGGCTTATATAGCCTTCTCCTGGCTCAGAGAATGTAACAACCTTATTGACTCACTGGCCAATCAAGAAGTATCTACTGAAAAACAAGCCTCCCACCCCAGGCTCCAGGTCCACTTTAGCCTAGGGGCAGGGAAGATCTTTAAAATTTACATTCCCATTACAATAAGTCAACCCCAAAAGACTCATGATGGAGAGAGATGTTTACATCCAGAGAAAGAACTGTGATTGAACCCAGATTGAAGCAAACTACCAGTCCTTTTTCGTCTTCTTGTTTGGTTGTTTCCTGTTTCCCATTCTTCATTCTATCTGTTACAGTCCTTCTTTATAACCTGACTAATGCCTAATGTGAAAGTATTTGGAGATACTATACTTGATTGTATGCTGCCATGGGGGGGGGGGGGGGGGCGGGGAGAGAAAATTTGAAACTCAAGGAGTTGTAGTAATGAATCTTGTAAACTAAAAGTAAACAAATTAATTAAAAAAAAAAAAAGAAGGTAGGAGGGAACCTCTGGAGTCCCTTCCAACCTAAGAGTCTGTGAGTCTAAGAACTATGGTGTCCTACAGGATCATGACTCCTCTATTCTGCCAGGAGTATTGGCTCCTCTTAAAGACAGTACATCGGCACATGGCATCCCTTTTGCTTTTGGGCCAGAGGGGGAGATGGGGGCTGTGTAAAGAAACAAAACTGGACAAAGACAATAACTAACTTAGCACAGACCTTAGTGATATAACCCGCTAAGTCCTGACATTTCTCAGGAGCAGAGCATTAATGACTGCTTGTATTCTTTTAGACTGTCATTATTCATTCATTGACAAAAGCAAGCTATTACTGTTATATCTGTTGAATAACAACTAGGCAGCACCTACGTCATAGGGTTGTTGTGAGGACCAAATGAGATAATGTTTGTAAAGTGCATAGCACAGAGCCTGGAATACAAATACTTCTTCCCTTTCCCTACATGCAAAAATTCTGTGCAAGGAGCCATAAAGAAATTATGACCCTCATGGAAATTATCATCTAATAGGGAAGACAATTCACACACACACACAACAACTTTTAATACAAAGTGTGACCTCAAAGTGCAAAGAGGGGGTACAAGCTATTACTGGAGTTTAGGAGAGGGAAAAATCACTTCCACTAGTGCCACACACCATTTATCACATATGGCATGAATACCATCACTGTGGCTTCCCCAACACTAGGGAAGGAGGCAAATTCCAAAGCCTCCTCAGGGATACAGGCCACTGAACAAGTGAGATTTTTCTAATGGTCCAGCTAAACTGAGTATCTTGGTAATGTTCAGGGTTTGTTTTCATATTTTTGTCACTTTTATGAAAAGAACCTGCATTTCAGTTGTGTATGGGATGGTGTGCAGGCAAGGCAGAAGAAAAGAGAAGCCCATGGTCTCTACCAATCGAATAATTCTATTTGGAACGGGTAAGGACTTACTGACAGAGATAAAGTGAGAAGGAAGAACTTACCCAAAGCATGCATGCTGAAAGGACAGAAGAAAGTGGGACAGCAGCTCAGACAGCTAGGCTGCCTTGCTTTTTGTGGTCCTGTTACTGCTTAGGTGGGAGCAACACAAAATGAGACCTGTGGGAGTCGGTGACTAAATGGGCAACATGAGACAGAGAAGGAATCTGCTCTTCCGACGAAGCTCTTTCTTGGGGAAAAAAGGGAGGAAGAAGAAAAGACTGACCTTCAGGGCAGGAATCTCCACACTGTCACCAAGGTTGACTGAGCCTGAAAGGATTGTCCCTGTCATCACCGTGCCTTGACCTTTAATGGAGAAACAGTGGTCCACAGCCATGAGGAAAGGTCCTGAAGGATCTCTGGTCGGGATGGAAGCCTGTGACTTCAGGATCTAGAAAACAGACAAGGACATTACTACCCTGTAATTAAATATCCCCCAAAATATGGAGGCCAGAAGAGGATGATAAATCAAAAACGTGCCTCATGAGTCATTCCCGCTAAGGAGAAGCCTGGAGGTGATGGGAAAGGACTAGAAGAAGCTATCCACAGAATCTATGACCTGGAGTTTCCAGGTGCTTCTTGAACATTTCTACAAATCTACCCCAAAGTAAGGGCCTGCTCTTCAGTGTACACTCAGATGTTTCCCAGTTTAAGCCCTGTGCTTGTCATTTTTTTCCTTTTCTTTCCAACTCCCTCTGTTTATGTTGGGGTGATTGCAGACTGAACAGCTCAACGTTCTGTATGCTGTGTATGGCACTTGGGACGCTGTCAATGCTAATTACCAACAAATAAACAATAGCATATTTATTATTCCTTTTATTCTGTGACTTTCTGATTTCAGGAGGGAATAAGTTGTCAAAAAAGAATTTTGCAAAGCAATGTTCCAAAGTCTAAGTCTTATGATAACAATTCTTTTGGAAAAAGACTTCAGAATTCAAAACAGGCTTTGGCCCAAGATTTATGTAGAAATTTCTTGGAGGAATATACTAATATCTTTCATAGCAGCATTTTTGTGGATCCTTTCTTCACAAAAACAACAACTGTCTCATGCTCCCAGACGAGTGCTCTCTGGGACTAATAAAAAGTAACAAAAGCCTTACACATAAAATGTTTGTTTTGCTAAGTCAGCAAGATCAGCAAACTCTAAATCATTAGGAACTGTGGCACTGTACTGGGCCAGAGCAGGGGGTCATTTGCTTCAAGAAACCCAGGTAGAAGCCTTAGGACAAGGCTCTTGTGAACAGAGACTCTGAAGAGACTATAACTGCCAGACAAGTCTCAGCTGTCTGTTACATGAGTTGGGTCCACTTCCATTGTTAGGCTCCAACATTACAGTTCCCTCCAGCTAACATCATTAAGCATGGAGGCAGACATGCCCAAAGTCTCAGAGTCTTAGTCAAAGAGCCCGAGGGAGACAGAACCTTCAGACCAAGCTCCATTGTGCTGCTTAGAATGTGGCTGAAGGGACAGTCAAAGAAATTATCATGATTATTATCATTTTGTTGCGCTGTTAACTCACAGAATGTTTTATAACTGATAAAGCCCTTTCAAATTCATTCTCTCATCCAGTATTCATGTAACTCCAACAACACAAATATTATTGTCCCCACTCTACAAGTAAGAAACCTGAGGCTCAGAGATGTCACTCAGCTTGCCCAAAGTCATGCAACTGGTAAGCAATACTAACGTCAGGGACACATACTTGTTTAGCATCATTCTTATTTTCTCTCTAGACCTTTCCTTGTTCTTTGTTACTCCTCTCTCTTCTTTCTCCCTCTGATTCCCCCCCTTTTTTTCTAATTCCTTGGTGTTTTGCTAAATTCCACAAGAAGTATTTGCCTCAAAAAGGAAGAGAAAGAGATGGGCTCCTGAGAAGTCATAAACATCACGAGTCAAGCAAGCAAAAGAAGAGGGAAGGGTCAGGGAATGGGCCAAGGAGTGAGAAGCAGTAAATAACCTCCACCCTGCAGGAGCCCTCAGAAGCTTGGCTTCTCCTCCTTGTTTCCCAAACAAGTCAGAGCAGCACACAAAGAAGGTGAGTTGAAGAAAAAGCATTAAAGAAAAAACTAGGAAGACTGCTGTCTAACTCTTTCCTAAAAGTATAACCCACCTTCAGTCCAACTGTCAGCAGCATCTCAAAGGAAATTTAGAGGCAGAGAAATAAGAGACATTAGAAAAATGCAGTACATTAATGCCCTGCTGTGCCCTCTCAATAAGATGAAAATGGAAGAAGGAGCACTCTCCTGCACCCCCTTAGCTAGAAAAGGACACTGTCTGAAGAGTTTAAACAATTCATAAACACTGGCTGTAAAATCCCCTCGGACTCCTGCAGCTGAAAACTGAGACCTGCCACCACCGACGACCGCCTGGTTTGTTATTGTAGGAGGGCTCCTGAGTCCTGGATGGGATGCCCTGTTCTGTTATCCCAGGCCTGCTGGCTTATTATTTCTGGGTAGTTCTCAGCAGTTGGTGGATGCGGGATCAGGAGCTCGGAGGCAGCCACAATGACCTAATCCCAACAGGGAGTTTAGCATCAGCGAGCTACTCATGCTGCTTTGTTATTGTAGGCTGCTCCTGAACACTGAAGTAGAAGTAGATTTTGTTGTCATGATTTGGGGATGTTGTAAGGGTGGTGTTTGAGTTATTCTTCAGAAGTTTAAAAACAGGTAAGGAAAAAGGTCTGTTTTAAAGCTGCAGTTAGAATGAGGTTTAGAATGAAGTGCTAATCATGTGAACTCATGGAGCTTAGTGCTATGACGGGAAATCCTAAAAGAATGAGCAATGAATGAATGGCAACATTTTTGCTGAATATACCTCAATTAATTCAGAAATACCCTGTGGAGTCTCAGTTTCTGGGGCCTCTGGTCCACCAGGCTTGGCTGCAACAGGAATAACGGGTGAACCTCGGAACCTGGAAGAGAAAAACACTAGTCTAGAATGAAGATCCATGAAGGTCCATCAGAATCCTAAATATATTGCACATTTCTCTTGAGACTGACTTCAAATTCACAATGTTTTACTCAACTGCTGATTAACAGACAGATCAATTCTCAGGTTTCAATTTTGATTAAGTCTATCAGATATCCTTTCCTTTTTTTTTTTTTTTTTTGCTTTTTGGAGGGCAGTTGGGATTAAGTGACTTGTCCAAGGTTACACGGCTAGTTTTTTTGTGTGGGTGTTAAGTGTCTGAGGCCGGAACTGAACTTGGGTCTTCCTGACTCTGGGGCTGGAGCTTTATTCACTGTGCCACCTAGCAGCCCCCAATCCTTCCCTTTTCTACTCTTAGTCTCCTGTCAAGATGATTCGGGAAGCTAGAAAGAGTTCCTTGATCTTGCAGGAGAAGATTTTTGGAATATTTACTCTTAGCCCTAGTACTTCTTTCTTTAAGGCTCTACTTCACCTTCACCTTCAGCACCATCACCACCACCACCATCATCATCATCATCATCATCATCATCATCATCATCATCATCATCATCA
>NW_027185761.1:16033748-16070226 GCF_028583685.1 Petaurus breviceps papuanus
CATCATCATCATCATCATCATCATCATCATCATCATCATCATCATCACCATCATCACCATCATCATCTTAATGCATTCCTAAAATGTCCATTGCAGGTGGTATGGGGTCAAGTGCTACAGAATACATTTAAGATTTGTTTTTGTCCTCTAAAAGCTTATAATTTGTGATGGATATATTGTTTCAAATAAAGAAAAACAAGTCATAAGACCTAAAGATTAAACTATGAAAAAACATAGAAAAAAGAAATGGCAAAATTCTTGACATCATACATGTCAAAGCAACATACATTTTCGGAGTAGAGTATGAGAAGACCATCTCGACAATGATATGTTCTGACTAAGCGAAGCAAGATCAGTTTCTTCCCTTTAATCAGTCTAGAATTTAGGCCCTAACTAAATTTAGCACCCACATTAACATATGTGGGCCTTGGAGACCAATAAAACCAGTCAAGAAATCAAAGTACTAGCCCTTAGATATTTTAATTCCAATACTAATAGAACTTTAAACTGAAATATTAATTTGATTTAAAAATTAATCATGAGAATAACAGGGATCAGAACTGGACCAGTGATGCCATTAGAATAATAAACTCCCAGAAGAACGACTCCTACCAATGAAGTTGCAGAGAAGCACCTAGGGCACCAATTCTGCTTGCCAAGAAAAGTACATGGAGGGCTCTGCTGGTAATTATTTAACAAAAAGCTTCCCCAAAAAGGCACACTCTGACACGTCATCTACATGAATACCATTTTCTCCATCCCTTCCTTAAGTCTAGACAATCTATGAAACAAAGCCAGACTGCTGAGGTAGGATTACTCATCAAGCAGTCAATGGAAGATGGTTCCAGCACACCTGGTATGAAGCAAAACCAGAATCCACCTGGCTCTCTATGCCTGACAGCAGTGGGGGGGGCCACAAATCCATGCATAAAGCTCGCTTGGAGCAGGCTACATACTGACTAGATTTTGAAATGTAATGTTACCCAGGTTTTATTGCATTTTTACTTATTTTGTTAAATATTTTCCAATTACATTTTAACCTGGTTCTGGCCAGGAGTAGGACATCATCACCCTCCATCATGCTACCTGTCAATGATAATAATGAGGGACAAAGGCTGGACCATATTTCACTGGCATAGGAAACTCCTGGGTGAGCCACACCCTGGACCAAACTAGGGGAGTAGTTGCCTATGGCACTGCAGGGCTAGGTGACATCCCCAGGTACACACTCTCCATTTGCTGAATCAAGGTTTTCCTGTTTCTGAAAAGGACTGGGCTCTCTATCCACAACACTGCACTGCTTCTGTAATGTGAATGGCCTTCTTACCTCTTAAGGTACTCTAACACATTAACTCACTGGATCCTCACACAACCCCATAAGTAACTGAATATGTTAAATGTTCCTATGTCATCTGAAAGGAAAGTGAGGTGCAGAGAGACTGAATGACTTAGGCACTGGCACAAACAGGGCTGAGGCTCCCACAATCCTGTCACTTGATCTAGATAGGCAACACTACATAGCACCATTCTAGTGTTATTAGCAAAAGGTCTACAGAATAAAATTTTTTTTTTTTTTGCTTTTTTTGGAGGAGAGAAGATAAGGCAATTGGGGTTAAGTGACTTGCCCAAGGTCACACGGCTAGTTTTGTGAAGTCTACAGAATAATTAAGGCAGTTCAATACATGTATTAGTGGATCAGTATTCCAAAGAGAAAATATTATTGTGATCCACAGTAAATTCATGCCAAATTATCTAAGAGAAACGCCAATCAAACTGGGTTTAAATTAGTACATGAAGCTCCAGGGTGGCCAGGGGAGACAGAGGGAAGAAAGAGTTTACAATGTGACCTGTGGAAGTGCCAGAAGGTACAACTGGTCACAGGATTTTTATTCCAAAGGAGCCTTGAGGAAGTTGTGCGTCAGGAAGAACTTCTGGGATGAGGATCTGTTCTTCATAACACCAAGTGAGCTCTGAAGGGATCCTGCTAGGTCAGGGAAGACTTATGGAGGAGTTGGTCATGGCTCCTTCCCATCATGTTTGAGCTGAACAGGATACCAGCTCAAATCTCTCAGTCAGCCCAAAAGCAAGCTGCTTGGAGTGAGGATGACACAGTGGGGGGAGGAGGAAGAATCCTATTACATGAGCAGAAAGGCACTGATCTAATGGCAAATATATATTGAGAGTATAATTTTTAAGCTGTCTGTTCAATGAGTTTCATGGCATTATGTCTAACTGCAAAAAAAAAAAACAAAAACACAACTGTCAACCTAGTTGTTCTACAATAAGACAATTAAATAATCAATTAAGTAATATTAATGGAATAGAATATCATGAGGCAATCAAGACATACAATTATAAGGAATACAAGGGAATCATAAAAGACTTCTAGGAAATAAAGTAAGAAGAGCAAAACTACAAGTATAAAGTATGTACACTATCACCATAGTAAAAGAAAATTATATGAAAATATGAATTCTAATGAGCACTCAGGCACTATCTAAAAAGTTTTAACATTTGATGCACTAAAATTAATTAAATTCTAAATAGTAAATGAGTTTGATGATAAAGATGTCCAAAGTAAGATTTTAACAAAACATTTACTTTTTTAAAAAACTGATTAGTATAAGTGAAGGAATATTATATTTGGAGCTAAAAGACATGGGTTCTAATCTCAGCTTTGCTATGTGATATTATGCAAGATACCTAATATCTGGGGTGGGGGGGGGCGGTTTTAGCAGAGCCAAGATGGCACAATAAAAGTAGGAACTTATTTGAGCTTCTCCCCAATTACCTATAATATCTATTAAAAAAAAAAAACCAAACTCTAAACAAATTCCAAAGCTACAGAACTCACAAAATGACGAAGTGAAATACACCTCCATAGGGTGGCTAGGTGGCGCAGTGAATAGAGCATTGGCCCTGGAATCAGAAGGATCTGAGTTCAAATCCAGCCTCAGATACGTAACATAAAAAACTAGCTGCGTGACCTTGGGCAAGTCACTTAACCCCAACTGCCCTACCTTCCCCCCTCCAAAAAAGAAAAAAAAAGAAATACACCTCCTGTTGAAGGCAGCCTGGCAGGCCAACAGGAAAGGTCTGAGAGCAAAGTGCAGTGCCACATGGGATGTGCAAACACAGACTGGGCGGAGTAGACGTCAAGGGATTGAATTACTGGAAGCTGTGGCAGTTTCCAGACTTCTCAACCCACAAACACCAAAGAGAAAGTAAAAGGTCACTGGAGAAACTCTGTTGGACCTGGGTGAGAGAAGAGTGCAGTTAGACCCCCACCCCTGGGTGGTAGGGGTGGTAGCTGCGGCAGCAGCAGCAGCAGTGGCAGCAGTGGTGACTGCTTCCAGAGCTCCAGGTCCACAGATGGTGGGGGACCAAGCAGCTGATCAGAGGACAATTGCAGGAATCTCTTTGCTGGCACTGAGGCAGGATTCTCTTGCTTTGCCATGCTTGAATCTGGGTCACAGTCTTGGGTGGCGGTCCTGGGGTGAGGAGCAGCGCTGCTGTGGCAGAGCTTATGGTGGCTGTGGAGAAGGAATCCTCCTCACAGTTCTGAGGCGGGTGCCTAGAAGTATCTCTGACAACAGCTGCTCAAAACCCCAGAAATTTGGGACACAGCACTCTCCACTCTGGAAGCAGAGTTTTACCATGGCAAAGAGCTCAAAAGCCAAGTAACTGGCTGGGAAAATGAGCAAACAGAAGAAAAGAAACCAGACTATAGAAATTGTTCATTGGCGACAAAGAAGATCAAAATATAGAACCAGAAGAAGACAATAAAGTCAAAACTATTGCATCAAAAGCCTCCAAGAAAAATATGAATTGGTCACAGGCCATGGAGGAACTCAAAAAGTATTTTGAAAATCACATAAGAGAAGTAAAGGAAAAATTGGGAAGAGAAATGAGAGTGATGCAAGAAAATCATGAAAACGAGTCAACAACTTGCTAAAGGAGACCCCCCCCCGCCCAAAATTGGAGAAAATAATACCTTAAAAAACAGACCAACTTAAATGCCAAAAGTGGTTCAAAAAGCCAGTGAGGAGAAGAATGCCTTAAAAAGTAGAACTGGCCAGATGAAAAAGGAAGTTCAAAAGCTCACTGAAGAAAATAATTCCTTCAAAATTAGAGTGGAGAAAATGGAAGCTAATGATTTATGAGAAATCAAGATATTATAAAACAGATCTAAAAGAATAAAAAAAAAGAAGATAATGTGAAATATCTCATTGGAAAAACCACTGACCTGGAAAATAGATCCAGGAGAGATAATTTTAAAAATTATTGATCTACCTGAAAGCCATGATCAAAAAAAGAGCCTAGAAAACTGTCCAGATATTCTAGAACCAGAGGGTAAAATGGAAATTGAAAGAATCCACCAACTGCGTCTTGAAAAAGATCCCCAAGAGAAAACTCCTAGGAATATTATAGCCAAATTCCAGAGTTCTCAGGTCAAGGAGAAAATATTACAAGCAGTCAGGAAGAAACAATTTGAATATTGTGGAAGCACAATCAGGATAACACAAGATCTAGCAGCTTGTACATTAAGGGATCAAAGGGCTTGGAATATGATATTCCAGAGGTCAAAGGAGCTAGGATTAAAACCAAGAATCACCTATCCAGCAAAACTGAGTATTTCCCCTTCAGGGGAAAATATGGACATTCAATGAAACAGAGAATTTTCAAGCATTCTTGATGAAAAGACCAGAGCTGAATAGAAAATTTAACTTTCAAATACAAGAAGAGAAGCGTGGGTGAATAGAGCACCAGCCCTGGAGTCAGGAGGACCTGAGTTCAAATCCAGCCTCAGACACTTAACACAAAAACTAGCTGTGTGACCCTGGGCAAGTCACTTAACTCCAACTGCCCTCCAAAAAAACAAAAACAAAAAAAGAAGAGAAGCATGAAAAGGTAAACAGGAAAGAGAAATCATAAGGAACTTATTAAATTTGAACTGTTTACATTCCTACATGGAAAGATGATACTTGTAACTCATGAAACTTTTCTCAATATTAGGATAATTGAAGGGAATATATACATATACAAATATATCCACACATATACACACATATATGTATACATATATGTATGTATAGGTGGGTATGTGTGTATATATGTGTGTGTGTGTTTATATGAATACATAGACAAGAGGGTACAGGTTGAATTGAATATGAAGGGATGATATCTAAAAAATAACATTAAGAGGTTAGAGGGGAATACATTAGGAGAAGGAGAAAGGGAGAGGTAGAAAAGGGTAAATTATCTCACATAAAAGAGGCAAGAGAAAGCTGTTACAATAGAGCGGAAGAGCTGGGAGGTAAAAGAGAATGAGTCAATCATTCAATTGGGTATCTTAACCTACAGGAAAGTAAGGGGAAGGGGATAAGAGGGGGGGATGAGAGAAGGGAGGGTAGATTGGGGGATGGGTAGTCTGAAGCAAGCTCTTTTTAACAAGGGACAGAAAAAACAATAAATGGGGGTAAGATAGGATGGAAGGAAATCTAGTTAGTCTTTCACAATATGACTACTATGGAAATGTTTTGCATAACTACACATGTATCACCTATGATGACTGTGACGATGATGATGACGACAAGATGGCTCCTGAATGAAGTCTGGAATGAACAATATCCAAAAGAGAATCCCAAATAGCATACTAAATGTCATTCCGTGGTGAATCTTATTCTCTTTGGGTATTACACAAAGAAATGGAGGAAAAGGGTGGAGGGGAAACAATGCCAGCACATGGCAAATCTATGGAGAGATACTTAAGATTGTCATTTCAAATGTGCTAGAGTAGCTGCTGTCATAGCATATCTCTAGAATGGTTCAAAATGTATGATAAAGGTTAAAAAACAGAGACCTAATTAGAGAAGCTCTAAAAGACAAGCAGCTGAAATATGAGAATTTGTCAACCTGGGAATCAAATAACACAGCTGAATCCCAACAAAGAAGATAAAGAGGGCTTCACAAAAAAGACTACATCTGACATTCTAGTCCTTCTCATTCCCTTCCTGGACTGTAGCCACATCCCTCCCTCATATTCTCCCACAACAGCAAAATAGAAGAGTGCTGGCCTGAGCAAAGCATTTTAAACACAATAACCAGAAATAGAGAGGGAAGGTAGACCATGGCATCTTTTGCACACATAACACAAACAGAAAACTTTAAAAACTACTGTACAAGACTCTCTAATAGCGAAGATTAAAGAAGCATGAAAATCGCCCCATCGATTATACCCACTCCATTACGATCAATCTTTCTCCTCTATACTAGTTTATTTTCCTCTACTTAATATGCTTGGTTATCTTAAAAAAATTTCTTCCTCTTTCTTCTACTAACAAAATTTTTTAGTAAGTAGAACATATTCATTGCCTTAACTTCATAATTATTGCCTTCACTTCTCTACCACTTCCAAATAATCTGTAATTTGGGTTCTACTCTACAGAAAATGCTCTCTCAAAGGTCACAAATAACTTACTTCCTAACTACCAAATGCAAAAGATTTTCTCCTCTCCTCACTTCTCTGCAACATCTAAAACTATATCCACATAGTCTTTCCTGAAAATTTCTTGAAATTCTTCCCTCCCTTGACTTCCATCCAGCTCTAATCTCGTGAACTCTCCTGAACTCCAGTCATATATCAACAACTGCCTGCTGGACATCTCCACCTGGAGGTTTCATCAGTATCTCAAACTGAATGTAGTGAAAATGGAATCTGCTGTACATCCCTAAGAACTCATAGCTCTCTAGTTCCCTTTTGAGGGCCCCAACCTTGAAGTCATCCTTGACTCTTCCTTCTCCCTTTCCCCTTCTTCCCCCACCCCATACAGCATCACTGCACAAATCTTGTCTATTCTATTTTCATCTGTCTCTCAACTTTCCCCTTATATCATCTCACACGTCCACCACCCTTGTCCAGACTCTCTTAACCTTTCAGCCAGACAGCTGCAATAACTTCCTAACTGGTCTTCTTCCTTCTAGTACCCGTCTTCTTCCCAGCATCTTTCACAAAGCTTCCAAATTAGCATTCCTAAAACACAGATATGTCACTCCCCTTCTCAAAAATATTTAGTGGCTCTTTGTTGCCCCCTAAGATAAACTACAAACTCCTTCACCTGGCATTTAAAGCACTACCATATCTGGGCTCCCACCCACCTTTCTGGCCTTATTTAACATTAGTTCCATTTATGTACTCCCTAGCCTACCAAGCATTCCATGTCCAGACTCTGGCTTTTGGGGAGGCCATTCTCCAGGACTGAAATGTCCCCTCATCTCGCCTCCACGTCTTAGTTTCCAAAGGTTTCCTCAAGGCTTACCTCAAGCACTGTCCAATGCAGAGTTTTCTGATCCTCTCAGCTATTAATGCTTTTTCCTTCCTCAAACTACTTTGTATATACTTATCAGTGTACATGGTATTCTCTCTCTCTCTCTCTCTCTCACACACACACACACACACACAGGAAGAGACTGCATTTAATTTTTGTCATTGATCTAGTACCTTACATATATAACAAGTGTTTAGTAAATCTTTATTTGTTGAATTAAATTGAAGTTAACTTGATCATCATTAATATGATCATCCTCCTCCTCCTCCTATTCATTTTTACTCCTTCATTGGTCCTTTTTTCTCATCTATGAGTTGCCCCAGTACAGGCATTAACTTGAGGTCCTTGGCTCTCCTTTCTTCTCTATCTAAAATCGCTCCCTTAGAAGATCCTTAAAGGATCACCACCAGATGAATCTTCATCCCTGCCTAACCTTTTTCCCAAGACCTAATTTCATATTTTCAGCTGCCTGAACACAGGATTGTTTCATTTACTGCCATATATATGCCCAGTACCTGGCACAGTATATAGTAGGTTAACAAATACTTGATCAATTGGCCATTTATAGTATATTATCTAAGGAAAATTCTTCAATTGGTGCTTTGAAGTATTATTTAGATATTTTGTTATTGACTTTTTCACAGTGTGTTTGATCTTTTCTATTAGATTAAAAGTATTTTGAGAGCCAGGACAGGTGTCATGGAAAAAGTATTGGATTTGGGATCAAAGGACCTGGGTCTGGAGTCTAGCTCTACCAATTATTAGGTTGAATCAATCAATAAATCCTTATTAAGTCCCTACTATGTACCAGGCACTGTGCCAAGCTCTGGAGATACAAAGAGACAAAAGACAGTTCCTGCCTTTACAAGTCACTTACCTTCTCTGGGCCTCAGTTTCTTTCTCTGTAAAATGAAAGAATTGGATTAGATCTTTGAGGCCCCTTCTAGCTCTAAATGCTAAAACTCTAAGAAGGGGATACAATAAAGAGAAAAGGGAAAAAGAAAAAGGAGAGAGAAGATGTAATGAAATAACTAGGCAGAAAAAGAAACAAGGAAAAAGGGAAAGAGAAAGGAAAAGAACATGAGAACATGTGCATTCCTGGTGAAAAGAGAAGACTTCTGATCTAGTTTGTTCCTTCTATAGAAATTAGCAAGTACTAATACAGTATACAAGGTATTTGCTCTGTTTATGGGCCCTATGCCTGGGGCTCTGGGGGACAAAGGATAAAAATGTGCACTGAGAATTCCAACAATTAACCATAAAGCTTTCGGAAATTCAATTATTTTTATCCAAATACTTTTGGGCAATATATTGTAATAAAACATAAACTAATGTTGAACCAGGTGCCTGATTCTTTCAAAAGGCATCATATGTCCTGGTGGGAGCCTGGACTGCCAGGCCCTGTGAGAAACATGCCTCGCTACACCTCGAGCACACACAAGCACACCGTGGCAGCCTGGCCTCCAGCAAGCACAGAGGAAGACCAGCGTGAAAAAAGAACTGGAGTTTATGCTGAGGCTGGGTATTTTTCCCTTTGGGCTGATTTTCTGCTTTCTGATCCATCTCTGGGTTATAGAAGCATGAAAGGCCCCAACCAGATATATCATGAAAATGTGGATGTTTAAGTGCTCAGGGCCTCAAAGTCAGCATGAGCCAGACAATGGGTGGGTTCATCCCTTTGCCGTCACCCAACTACCTCAAGAGTGCTCTCTGTGCTACAGCATGTCACGGTATGCAAATAGTGGTCAGAAAAGCTTAGTAAGCATTCAAGCCATCCTCTTCTCCCCCCAAAAAGATCTAAGATAAGTTTTCAAGGAATCGAGCAGAAGGAAAAATCAAATGGTAGTAACATCTTAACCCCTTGAAGGAGGAGAAGAGAAAAAATTTTCAAGTCACAGAAATAATCCATTATCATTAGCCATGTTGTCTAAGATCTTTTTCAGGGGAACCCCCCCCCTCACTAGATCACTAGCCTGAGAAGTGAAGCCTGAGAGTACTGTCACTCCCTTACAGCTCAGTTTTACTTCCTTTGTCCATCAATTTGTACGACTATTTTACTAAGCATGTAAAACTACATAGTCTTTAAAATCAGCCGCTAATTTTGCTATTTTAAAAGTTGTTAGTTACATGTGTCATCCTCTCCAACAACTTCCTCCTATATGCTTAATTTAACCTGTTATTCTTTAGGGTTCCTCCAAAAACCACAAAACAAAGACAAAAAATCTTCACCTACCTCTCACCCCTGTACCTTTGCTCACACTGTCCCATCCCATCCCACCCTCAAAATCTCCAGCCACTAAAATCCACTCTTCTTTTCAAAGCCCAATTCAAGTGTCACCCTCTCCATGATACTTCCATGATTACTGTCCCCTCAACCTAGTAATAACCTCTTGCTCCTCAAATTCAACAAACATTTTAAAAATAACTACAGTATTCAAGACATCATGGATAGACACTGAGGTTATAAAGATAAATTACCTTGGAGGACACAGTTTGGGACTTTCCTGTGTGATCTATTAATAATACCCTATTTTGTATTAGTTATTTGTATAGATGTCATAGACTTTACCCCGCTTCCCCAGTGTAAATTCTGCCTTCAGAAGTACTCTTAAAGAGTACATCATCACTCCTAAGCAGAATACTTGGAGCTCAGGTATACCAGGAAAGGAAGAGCAGAACAGCTTATTCGGTGACCCAAATGACTTTGTGTTTTGTTTTGTTTTTTGACTCTGCATTTTATATAATCAACTGCACAGGTCATCGAATGAGCCCTGAGTTCATCACTATACCTGAGACATGAGTATTAGGGAACTGTAGTCTAAAATTGTTATTAACACAGTAGGATTAAGCTCACAGTTAACCCATGTAATCATTTACTTAGAGCACAGGTATACTCTGCTTAACGATGTTAATTGACACCACAAAAACACAACATTAGGCATAACAACAATCCAGTGGGCGTTAATTCCATAGAGACAATGTCAACATTTGCTCCTCAGGCATGTTTCCTCTCCTCCCTAGATCTCACAGCTCAGTTAATTGTACAAGAGTACTATACATAAAACCAATGAAAAACCATTTAAAAGAACCCTATCACTAAGTGCAAAAAAAAAAAAATACAGGCCATGTCTGTAGGTGCTGAATCCACAAACAGATTGGGCAGGTATTAATTTACTATGTGCCAGTCACTGTGCTGGACACTGGTGATAAAAAGACAGGAACCAAACAGTTGCTGCCTCAGAGAGCTCATATTCATCAGGAGAAACACACAGATCCAAAGTAATTATGGAGGGAGGTGGTCCTGGTTGGCATCAGCAAAGGCCTCACATTGGAAGAGGCGTTTAGCTGAACTGGGAAGGAAATGAGGGGCTCTAAGAGGTAGAGGTGATGAAGTAAATTGCAAAGAGGGCATTGAGGTGAGAGTTGGACTACAGACTGCACCAAGGGCATCATGTGCACTAAGTACTAAGGATGACATGCTGTGAAAGGTTTTCAAATCCCCACAAAGAGTCTTCCTGGTAATGGGGAGCTCCTGGAGATTTCTAAGCAGGAGACAATAATGACAGATTGTACCTTCTGAGTATTAACTCTTCAGCTGTGTTGAGGACTGAGGAGAATGGAGGGAACAGAAAATGGAGGCAGGGGGCTTCATTTGCCCAACTGGCTCACATTTGGTTCACTGACTGCATCTATCACTGCAAGAGTCCAGCTCAGTATAGTGACTGTACATAGTGGGTGCTTAACAAATGCTGACTGACTAACTGATCAATTTGAACGGGAACAAAGGTGGTAGGATGGGGAGGAAGCATGTCCGCAAGACTGTCAGAACTTGGACATGACAGATTAAAGGAGCGATCAGAGTGAAAATGGATGAATCATGGAAGCTATACTGGAGCTGGTCAGACTGGCGCGGGTTTATACACGGGGCTACAACCTGGTAGAAGAGGGGGAGGTGTGGAAATACACAAAGGAGTACATATATGAAGGGGTCAGGCAGCTCAAGGACACCACCAGGAGTAACAGACCCGGACTGGAAGAGAGTGGAAAAAGAAAGGAGGCTTTCAAAGCCGGGGTGCCGAAGGGCACTGAGAGAGGAAATATCCAAGCAAGTGCAAGAGCTCGGAGGGAAGAAGGGTTTCTACAGTCTTTGCCATTCTGCAGCTTTTTATCACCCAGTGTATGTTGGGGGGAGGGGGGGTGTGCCATACATTTCCTGAAATGTGGATGACAGTTTATAAAAGGACTTAAATGGGAAGAACATCAGAAAAGAAAAGAATTATTTAGAGTATTTTAAAGGATAAGAACAGGTTAACAGCATGAAAACAATTAACATTTCAGGTAATTCTTTACAAGTAAAAAGGTTCCATTAGTTAATATATCATTTCATTGTCTAGGTTCTTACAAAGATTGATGGACAATGATCTTTTTTTTTCTCTTACTAGGTTTCTCTCAGTGGGGGAAGAAAAAGGCTTTAGACATAGAACTAGGCTATCAAGTGATCAAAAGGTCAATTCCTCTTAGGTTTATGCTCAGTTATAAGATGCAATCTAATGTACCACCATTCTAAATGAGTAAAAAAAAAAATATATATATATGTAATTATTAGATTATTAGCATGGAAGGAAAATACGCCAAAACTTTTAAAAATTAACTTATTAATCTACTGACTAATCACATAGCACTTCATTTCTTTGCCCCATTTATAGGATGTGACACTGAAGCTATAGTGTGATTTTTAAGTAGAAGTTGAAAGGGCCTATTCCAGCCCTTTCTGACAAGTAAATAAAACTGCAGGGAGATCAAATAACTCACTAAAGAGAAGATATAATTTTTTATCTCCATTTTTACAGTCTCATATCCACTTCCGTTGGGAATAACAAAGTCTGAATTCTTATGCAACATTTATCTAAATGTGTCGATTTTATCAGATTGATGAATTTTGCTAACAAGAGACAGGGCTAGGAAATCTTTTATGACACATTTAGAGCAATCACAGAGCCAGAGTTTTAATTTAACCAACTTGAGAATTCTCAGACAGAGCTGCAGGTGTTGGCTCTGAAAAAAAAATCACCAACGGGAAGGTCTATCAATCTTTATGACAGGAAAAACAAAAACACTTCATACTTGTTTGCCCTCCACAGACAGGTTCGAAGGAGAAGCAGAAGTGGCAGGATATTGTCTTGATGCTGCACAGAGAAGAGAAGGACTAGCTACCTCTCTGTGACCGCTACTTAGTATTGATCAAAGGGAACTGGTCCAAAAAGGATCACAGAAAATGATAAAACAATGAAGGTTTTCCGACATTGTGCAGCTGAACAAGGGCAATGTCCTGACAACATCAGAACAAGTCATTCCTGAAGCTGCTTGTTCAATAAGATGGCCTCACATCCTATTCCTACCATGGAAGTTCCATCACCTTTAACGGTCTAATCTATTACTACTGGGTATTCCATTTTTTTTAACTGTATAAAATCTCTCTTTTCCCATCTTCCATTTTAACCAACCCTTTCTGATCTTAACTGTTGGGGAAAATCTTCAATCAGCTTTTGGCTCTCTTAAAGAAAGAACCACTTAGCACAGAAAATGTGTTTTAGACCTAAAGGAGTTTAGAGCCCACACATTCCTTAGTGCCTTAAAAAAAACCAGAAGGTAAATCCCAGAGAGGGCTGGTGACCCTATCTAAAGTCACAACAAAGGGTGTGCTAGAGTTTGTTAGGCCAGGGCAAACCTCCAAGCTGTTAAATTTTCAGTGTGGGCATTTACACTTCAGAAATGGGCAAACTCCCCAAATAAGGGCTTGACTTACTGTTTTGTGGATTGTCTAGACTTCAGTGATAGATAAAATGCTAATAATGCAAATTAAACTTAAAACTGTGCTGTGTATACATTTTTTCCCCAGTGAGACCATTAATGACCATTTCGGTGCAACCCTGGGCAACAACAACTTAGCAAACTGGAACCATGTCTCCGCCTTCGTTCCTTCCACTATGTCATGCTGAACCTTTGAACTAAATTGAAATTCACAATGTGGCAGCATCTGACACAAGAAGTCTACGAAATTTTAGTTTTAGTTTTTTAGAAACCTTAACAAATGAAGGACAACATTTTGGTGAGAACTGTGTGCTGACAGAGCTCTAACATCAGTCACTGCATCTTCTATTCTTAAACACACACACTTTCTCTCTCTCTCTCTCTCTCTCTCTCTCTCTCTCTCTCTCTCTCTCTCATCCTTCTCCCCCCCCCTCCCCCTTTCCCCAGTAGCATTCTACATGAGGTTACATGCCCTGGTCAGTCCAATGAATAGAACTGATTCTATTTCTATTTAACTATTATCATATGAATGATTATTAGTCTACTCTTGGCAAACCTACTTTGTGTTCTCTAGTGTCTTCTGCATTTTCCTGGTCATCTTGTCAATAGCCGCCTGTCTCTTCTCTTCTGCTAGGAGGTCTATCTTGTTCAGTACCACAATCAGCTTCTGACAAGCAATTTGCCCAATCACCAAACATTCTGCTGACTGAGTCTGCATCCCTTTGGTCACATCGATAACTAGCATCATCAGATCAATGATCTGGGCTCCTAGAGAAAGAAAATACAAGGTTAGAGGAATGAAAACAGAGGACTGAACTTTCTAGCAAGTTATTTGATATGTCCTAGCTGAGGAGGCAGTATAGTGCAGTGGAAAGAATACTAGATTCAGAGCCCCAAAACCTAGATTCAAATCCTGACTAATAAACTCCCTGTAGGACCTTAGGAAAGCCCCCTGACTTCTCAAGATCTGCTTCCTCATGTGTCATATGCATGGGTTACACAAATAACCTCTCAGGTCCCTTCAGCTCTAAATTTGTGATCTATGATCTATAAGATCTATGACTGAGAGTCTTTGTTGCCTCCGTATAAATATAAAAATAAAATACATTTCTATCATAGAGTTTCAAAACTTTCAAGACTACTTTCCAGATAACTTAGGAAGATATCTAAAAGTTATAGCCAAGGACAGGACAAAGAATCAATTTACAGCATTAGATCATGAAAATACATTTCCAATACACAAAAGGCAGAGGAAGACCAATAAAGGCTATGACTGACCAGGTCAATTACTGTATCGACTAGGTCAATAATGCACTTAACCTCAATTGCCTTTCCTTCCCCCCTTTCAAAAAGAAAAAGATTTGCTATAAAAAAAGAAAATGAATAAAAAATAAATGAATCTGAGACTTGTATTCAACTGGCCAATCTGTCACCTATCCCCAATGACTATTTGTAAGAAGGTCTAGGTTCAAACACCATCCCTGACATATAGCAATCTTTGATTTGACAGGAGTCCCTTAACATCTCAGTGCTCTAGACAAGTCTTGGAGACAGTAAGTTTTTGAGAAGGTGCAGGCCCGTGCTAGTAAAGGGAGTTTCCTCAGCCAAGAGTTCTCGATACCAAGCTGATTCTGTATTTGTATTTTAGAGTAAAGAGTAGGAAAAAAAGAAATGGATTGAGCTGTAGAGCTTGAAAGAATTGCTAAATGGTGGTTGTTTGGCAGGTTTACCTTGTGATCAATTAACTTGTAGATTACAGAAATGTGCTGAGGGTTGAGTTATGGATTTAACTTCCCTAATGGCTAGTTAGCAGACCTCAGACCCATGGCCAAAGACTTCAACTTCCTCATTCACATTATAAACATGTTCTATTGGTTACAAAGGACGAGAGTATAGATGACTTGGTGCTACCTACCCCCAATCACTGCAAAAACAATGCAGTAAGGACAGCATTTTGCATTTAGTCATACCAGCTAGTAGCTACAACCCATTTTACACTGAAGTTAAGTGACAGACCATTATGCAAACCGCTAGTAAGTGACCAAAACAGGCCTCAAATCCAAATCTTGTGCCTCCAAGTTTAGTGCCCTTTCCCTCGTACCCTGTTGTGAAGCACATGTCCTGCCAATGGTAGGCCAAGGTTTCTCATGGTCATATACAAAAACAGCACTTTCTCTTTTTGCTTGAGACTGTAGGTTACAAAAGCTAAAAAAGATCAAATACAAAACTATTTTAGTACTGGACTCAGTCAGAGGACCTAGGATTAAGTTCTGGCTTAGGCAACTAATTATGCAACCACAAGCAAGCCACTTCTAAGTCTGTTTCCTCATCTGTAAAAAGTAAGTAACAGCCAAAAACCTGGAATAACTAAAAAGGTCCTTTGAGTAGCCACAAAAATAATAATAATTATTATTATTATTATCATAAAGTTCATTAGCTTTGAAAGCAATCACTCTTATATGGCCTCATGTGACTGCAACAACAGAACTGTAGGTGAGCAAGAGAGTTATTCTTATCTCCATTTTGCTAATAAGGAAAGTGAAGTTCTAAAAGAGGTTAAGGGATATGAGACCAAGGCAGACGCCACAGAATGTATGCTCTCAGAATGCATGTTCTCACTTAAGTTCAGACATTTACTGGCCCACCTACAAAGAGAAGAGCATTTTACTACCAAACATTCCCCACAAGAAGTGTAAGGGATGAGTATTCTCACAAGCTTAGTGAGCTGGTTTCACAGCGCAGAGTACATTCTCTTCATCCAATAGAAGAGGTCAGGCTTCTAACAGAAGGCACTGACAGCAGGGAGAAAGGAGGAACATAGGAAAATGACATAACACAGCCATAAGAACTATGAAAGCAAAGAAATATTTGGTCATTTAGCATAAGGGCAAATAGTCTTCAAAGTATGAGACCTTCTAAAGACAATGTTCATAATGAAAATGAATCACCAACAAAAAGGTTAAGCTATGTTTAGTAGAGCTTGTTAAAGAAGGCAGGGAAGTGAGCAAAACATTTTTGAAAATATTCCATCAAAACAAAAGTTTTAGCATTTTAATTAGTAAGATTAACTGGAAAATTCACCTAGATAGAACATCACATTTCCTACAAGATCAAATAAACAAAGTATTATTACATTCCTACCTCACTGCTTTAAAAACAAAAAACAATTTATATGTCTGCGGCAGTTGAGCAAATACCAACAATTCCCTGTACCCCATTCCGTTCAGAGAATCATCACACATTAAGCCTGAATTTACCTACAGTCCATGCTCAGTGAACCTCAGGTTTAACCATCAGGACTTGAAAGCAGGCTGCTGACTCAGAGTCAAGGAGGTAGTTTATTAAATTGCTTAAATGTCCTATATCCTTGGACCAACACAAACCAATGCTAGGGATCGTCTGACCGTCCAACTTCACTAACTTTGGCCTCGAATGCAGAGGATCTTTTTCAAGCTCCTCCACTTGTTATTTCTTTCGTGAATAAATTCAAAAGGGAAGTCATTTCTGAAGCAAGGAAAAGACATTCTACATTGGAAGAATAGAGCCAAGATGCCAAAATGCCCAAGCCTCTCAGGACTGACAAGTACTAGCAAGTCACTAGTATCAGTTTTACCATCTAAAATACACTGAGCTGACAACTTGAAATAGGCTTCATTGCAAACAATCTGACACAAATTAGGCCTGTTAAAAAACAGAGTACCCTTTACTTACTTAAAACCAGATTCTTTTCCCTACCATTAAATTTTCTTATTTGTACATAAAACTAGCTAGTGGTGCCCAGTCTTCTCCTGTTGGCTCAAGGAGAATGACTCATGTACTTAATATACTTAGAGGACCTCACATCTTACTCCTGCTGGGATCCTAAGCTTAAGAAATAGAACTGATTGACAGACAAATGAAGATAAGTGCTAATATACCCAAGCGCTCAGGAACAGTTACAGGATTGCACTTTCAACCTTATCAAGCTATCTACAAGCAACATTCATTAGGGATAACACATATCTTTGCTCCAAAAAGATGGTGTTCTAAAGCGGATCCCCTGTAGCACCACTGCTCAATGACTTCTAAGAGAACCAAAGGTCACCATGACTTAACAAAACGGTCCCTAAAACTGGAACACAACTGGAAACTTCGGGTCAACTCCAGTGAACCACAGGCTGCTTTCTGCTCTCAGTTCATCTATTTTTTTCACCAAACTTTTGATCAGAGGAACAAGGAAGTGACACAAGTGTCCCCCCTCTCTTTTCTTTCAAATCCCCAGCATTTCCACCAAATGAATAGACAGTCTCTTTCCTAATTCCCACGAACCCAGAGTAGGAAATCATTCTTAAACTAGAGAGCATGGGTGAGTGAGTGGGTGGGAAATGCAGTACAAAAAAATTAAGTTACAAATGACCTTCTATATTTTTCAACCTATCAGAATTTTTCATCTCGTTGTATTGACTACAGAATCCTTTAAAGATATAGCAGGATAATTATCACAGGGTTAAAGTTTCTCCCATACTTTTTTAAAGTTATAAATCCCCAATTCTATGAGTTCTGTATCTCAATCATATCTAAAATATAAAGAAATGTACAAAGGCCAAATTTTGGTAGACTCTTAAGTATGACAATTTATCTGTGAATATCCAAGTTTCCATTTGTTGCTCAAAAAAAGATCCTTTAAGCAGTTTTTGAGACATCAAACATTAAAACTTTGGACTCCTTTTAAAGAACTTCAAACCTGAAATGATTTTGGACAGGGTGACATTTGACTCAAATCTACAGATCATCTGTGGCAGTAAGGGAGGATGCTGCACGCATGATTTACCAAAAAAAAAAAAATGGGAGAAATGTTTTTTCATTATTAACTATAAGCTAAAGTGCATGTTTCCCATTAGTACAAAATCTTGTTGATATTTTCAACTTTGTGAGACAGCAAGGTATTCGAAAATACAGAGTAATTCCACAAGATCTAAGTGTATGTGTGTGTTTGTGTTGCCTTTTCAGTTGTCTTAAGACTAGAATCTCCTGGCTGCCACAGATTGATGGTTGATTTGACTAACTTAGGAAATTTGTTCCTCAAGCATTTAAACTAGTACCTAGTAACAATATATGCTATTACTGAAAATTATACAATGCTAATTATCCATTTAAATCTGACCAGTGAGACATACCAGACTACTCTGAACATCTCTAGACAGATGGCCACCAAAACAGCAATAATTAAAATGTTTTCACTGCTTCCTTAAAGGCTTGCTGTTGGTTGGTCATTCATACTTTCAAGAGCAGGAGAGCTGAATATAATAGAAATACACAGGGCACAAATGGAAAAGAACAATGATCGGGAACCTGTTTTAAACAGGCACCAAAAGAAGGAGTCAAGATATCCATCTTCAGCTGGCATGAAGAAAAGAGTGCCTGGAATCCTTCTGTTTGCTATTACATCACAAAGTATAATTAAAATTTCATGAGAAACTGGAAAGTCAGCAGCTGACTGAATAAAAAGGTATCATAGGGGGCAGCTAGATGGCGCAGTGAACAGAGCACTGGCCCTGGAGTCAGAAGGATCTGAGTTCAAATTTGACTTCAGACACTTGATCCTTAACTAGCTGTGTGACCTTGGGCAAGTCACTTAACCCCAAATGCCTTGCCTTCCCCTCTCACCCCCCCCAAAAAAAGAGGTATCATTTCAGTTGTATGAAAGGATTCAAAAGTATTTCCATGAAACACTTCTCCCCAGTTAAAAGCTCAGGAGCACAACACTCATCTGGCCATTGCCCAGTCTTTTGGCTGGCCTAGCACTTAATGGACAATATCACAATCTCTACACAACAATGTTTAAGTGTATAGATTGTCCACACAATCTGAAGTACGCTGACAGCCCCTCCTGCCAGTTCAATGGAGGTTCTGAATAAAAAAATTATCTATTAATATCTGTCATGAAGAATGTGCACATTACAATGGAAGACAAAGCTCAACTGCTATTACTGTTTGACCTTTCTTATTTTCATAATATATATGAGGTTTTCAAAAAGGAGGGCAGACCTTGAGGGCTAGACTAGATCCAGGAATATGCAGAGAGAGAGAGAGAGAAAGTATGTGTGTGCACACATGTGTGTGTATGTGTGTGTGTGTGCATGCGTGCACATCTCTTATACTACCCCTAGTGGTGCCATCTTCCAATATGCTATATCTGCACCCTACTGGCATCTTTCTACATGCCCTCACAAGACCTAATTCCTAACTGTTAGGATCAAAAAAGAAAAGGAATTTGGGAGCTAAAGGAAACCCATCTATAGGATTATAAGATGTAGATTGGAAGGGACCTTAGAGATCATCCAGAACAATCCTATAATCCTACAGACAAGGAAACTGAGTAAGATTAAAGTTCATCGTCACATTGGTTAGTGGCAAAAATGGGACAAGAATGCAGTTTCCTGATTCCATGTCAGTGTTTCTACTACTTTACCTTCTCAGGAAAGCACTAAATCAAATCCAAAAAATCATCCCCAAACTCAACTTTTATTAGAGCCATAAGTAGCAAAACTGCCCAAATGTTAGTTCCTTTCCCCTTTTTTCCCTTCTAGTCTTAATAAGCAATGAACAGTCAAATCACACAGCTGCAAAGACAAGAAAGATAAAAAGCCAAAAAAAAAAGTTGAGGGGAAAACCCCAAGATAGTTATTAATATTTTCCTTATTAAAGTGAGAACCCAAAGTTACATCTAAGTACACCTGGATCATCTCCTTCAGAGTTATCAGAATAATCTTAGTGACTTTGAAAGGCTTAAATACCAGTATCAGGATTGACTATCACTGAACCAGGCCTGCAGATGCAGAGGACACAAAAAAGAGGTGGGACACACAGCATACACTCACACCAAATGCTCCAGGATTTCATATAGCCCCAGTGTGAACAAAAGCCAATGAAAATTAAGTTGCATCTCAATCTGCCACCCTGAGCAGAAGTCAGGAAGAGGCAATGCCTGGGAGGCAGTGACCTGTTTGGTGGTAGAGGGCAGGGAAAAAGCTAACATGTTATATTCATGATTGAAAGTTTGCCCCAAAATTACTAGGCTCTACATATCCTCTGATGCAGCAACATCACTATTAGGCCTATATCTCTAAAGAGAACAAAGAAAGAGGAAAAGACCCCATGTGTTCTTTCCAGAAAGTCCTTTCCACCAAAGTCCTTGGTACAGTCAAATAGTTCAATATTAGAAAATAATGTGATTTTATTGGTGGAAATAACATCAAGGAAGAGGCAGGACCATCTGCTTTGCCACTGCTCCCTAAGGATCATGGGACCTTCATGATCTGAAGCTTGAAGCTTACAGCTGAAACCTCCAAATGAGCTGTCTCCACCATTAGAATGGGAGCTCCTGGAAAGCAGGGTGCCAGCTCTTTCTGTGCTGGCAAAGAATTGGTAACTAAAGGGGTGCTCATCCATTGGAGAAAAGTTATACAAATTATAATGTGGGATCATAATAGAACATTATTATGCTGCAAGAAATGATAATTTGAACAGTTTCATAGAAACCTGGCAAGATTCATATGAACTGATGCAGAGTAGAGTAAAACCATGATAACGATTCATACAAACAACATCATAAAGATAAACATTTTTGAAAGACTTAAAAACTCTGACCAATGCAATAACCAGCAACAATTCCTGAAGACACATGATCAAACCTGCTACCTACCACCTGACAGTGAGGTGATGGTCTCAGTGTACGGTTATGGATACAGATACGGAGACAGACACAGACACAAACACAGACACAGATACAGATACAGATGGTCAATGAAGTAATTTGTTTTGCTTGACTTTACATATTTATTTTTCTTTTTCAATGGGAAGGGAAGATGAAAAGAAAGAAAAAAATGTATTTTTTTATTCACTGAAAATTTTTTAATTTAATTTTTAAAACAGTCACAGGCTTCTGGTATCAAAGTGCCATATTTTACATAATAGTGCTCTCTAAGGCCTCTTTCTGTTTGAAAATTCAATAGTTCGGTGGAATCACACAACCTTCTACTATTGTAAATGAAAAGTTTTTGCAAACTGAATCTATGACACTTTGAGACTTAAAAAGCACTTTCTACAGGTATCTCACTTGATCCTCACACCAACTCTATGGAATAGGTACTATAAGCTGAAAGTGAGTAAGTGACTGGCCCAGGGTCACAGAGGCAGTGTATAAGGCAGGATTCAAACTCAGGTCTTCCTGATCTCAAGTCGTCCATGCTCTAGCAGACTGACTTCTACCCCCTTAACTAAAATTACTACAAATGCTTGTGGAGGAGAAAGGTGCTCTTTGAGCACAAAATAACTTAGCCTTGAGTTAAGGAGAGAAAATACCAAGAGGGGTATCTTTTGCATAAAGAGGGGAATGAAGTCTAGAGAAATCCATAAAAAAGGACAGATGAGAGAAGCCTGGAGAGGATAACAAATATATTCCTATGAGAATAACTAGAGTTGCTCAGAATCAGGCTGTCCTGACTCAAGACCATTCTGCGATACAGAAGCCCAATCACAAGGAAGTGCTATGAGGATCCTAGAAACTCTGGGCTGGAAGGGATGTCCAGACCCTACTTTACTATGAATCCCTGACAAGCAGCAGTCCAACTTCTGCTCAGAGACCTCCAGCTTTGAAAAATTCCTGAAGCAATCCATTCCACTTCTGGACAACTCTGTTATGCAAAGGATAGCCAGGAATCTTCTCTGAAGAGGTAGATTTAGAGATAGGCCTTCAAGGCTCATGAAAATTCAACCCTTGGTAGCATTTAGAAAGGTAGAGGAGGGTGAATAACATTCTAGGGAACAAGAATAGAGTGAGGAAAAGTAGACAAAAAGAAGGGGCAGGAAGGCAACAAATCATGTTCACAGGGACAGTGAGCAGACCAATGTATAGAAAGTCAGGAAGCTTCAAGTAGAGCAGCAGTGGAAAATAAGGTTTAAAAGGGTGGTTGAGATCGGATTGTAGGGGACCTCGAATGCCAGATTTAGGAGCCTGAATCTGGTTTCACAGGCAGTAGGAAGTCCTTGGAGAATTGTGAGCAGAGAGCAACAAAAAACGGTGTTTTAGAACATCTGGAAGAAATAGACAAGATATACTAAAGAAAGCTTTCCTTATTTTACACAAAACACACAAACATAAAGACACTCCTGATTTAAAAACAAAGCCCCCCCACAACTCATACTTCTTCATAGAGAGTTTGGAAAGAAAGAATTTTAAGATAAGTCAAAACACATATCCGTGCCATTATCGACAGAAGATGAAGATTAGGCACTAAAACTGCACCACCCTTTCGACTATCATGCACAGGTGGCAGGCTGGGGGAGGGGTTTGGGCAGAAAGAGGAAGGAGACCTTTCTAAATGTGGGACATAATTACACAAGGAGGCAGGAAGCCAAGTATTGTTTTAACCTGGACCAAAGAAGATGGAATCCTTTACAAACTGACTTTCATGCAAGTAGGGAAACTTATCTGAGCTGTAGTTCCACACTGCCTGTTATATGCTGGATATCTCCACATGGATGACCTAGAAGCATTTCAAACTCAATTGCTACAATATACAACTCATGTGCTTTCTTTTTGCCCATCTCTCTTTCTAACTTCCCATTTCTTTTGAAGACACTAGTACCTTACCAGGCACTCAAAGTCTGCAACCTCCAATCATCCTTTCAGTGAAAAGTGAAATGCTTTAAAGATTGTCACCTTTATCACAAATATCTTTTTTTTATTTTTGCTTTTTGGAGGGGGAGGAAGGGCAGTTGGGGTTAAGTGACTTGCCTAAGGTCACATGGCTAAGAACTGTGTCAAATGTCTGAGGCCACATTTGAACTCACATTCTCCTGACTCCAGGGCCGGTGCTCTATTCACTGTGGCACCTAGCCGCTTCAGCACAAATATCTTTTATAAATACTTGATCTTATTTAGCTGTCCTTCCCATCTTTGTACTGTTTATTGTTGTTCCCCCTTCTTCATGTGGCACACTGGGGACCTCATGAGCTATTAGAATACAAATATGGTGGTCCCACTGTCATCAATTATCAAACAATCAACAAGAATCATTAAGTGCTTACTATGTTAAGCACTAATGATGATGATAAGCACTAATGATACAAAGAAAGGCAAAAATAGCCCTTGCCCCTCCAGAAGCTTACATTCTAATTGGGAAACGAGTTTGCTAAAAAAAAAAATTCAATTTTTCATCTATTTGCTATCTTCCAAGTGTAAACTTTAAATATTCTTGGGATAATCTCGTATTACTGGGTCTCATTTTACTCTTGCCTATAGGCCTATTTTTTCCTTCTCTTTCAACAATCTTCATTGCTTTACAAGGTGATACTGCTCATAACTTTCTACCATCTTGCTAGATAAGATAATGCAATTGAGTTTATATTCTAAGCTTGTACTGCCACTGGCTGCCATGTCTCTTAAACTGGCAAGGAGGCCAAGTGTCTGCAGGCTGAGTCTAGTTCTAAGCTTCTTTAAAATTCTCCCTATAATAGCTGATTTATATTGATTAAATTTTTGTAGGAAATAGCGATGGTCTGTATCAATGTCTATTTCTTGTCCCATTTCCCAAAGTTAACAGCTTTTCTGAATAGTCAGGCTGGAGCTATTATAGTTTCACAATTATCTGTTTCTCATCTTTAGCCTTTCTGCACAGTACATATAAAAGTTATGTTTGTACTATGTTGTAGTCTACTAAGTGTGCAATAGCATTGTCTTTTTTAAAAAGTGCATATACCTTAATGGAAAATATTTTATTGCTAAAACTGCTAACCATCATCTGAGCCTTCGGTGAATCGTAATCTTTTTGTTGGTGAGCCTGCCTTGATGTTGATGGCTGCTAACATTTCAGGATGGTGGTTGCTGAAAGTTGGGCTGGTTGTGGAAATTTTTAAAAATAAGACGACAAGGAAGTCTGCCTCATCAACTGACTCTTCCTTTCACTTGAACACTTAAAGGCCACTGTAGGGTTATTAACTGGCCTGCTTTCAATATTAGGAAGGAATACAAAGGTCTCAGTAAAGGAGAGAGATAGAGAAACGCCAGTAAGTCGGGCAGTCAGAACATGCACATTTTTTGATTGTTCATCGTCTTATGTAAGCACATTATTGAAGCTCCAAAACAATTATAATAGTAACATTAAAGATCACTAATCATAGATTACCATAACAGATATAAGAATAATGAAAAGGTTTGAAATATTGTGGGAATTACCAAAATGTGACACAGAGAAATGATGTAAGCACATGCTGCTGGAAAAATGGAACCAATAGACTTGCCTGACACGGGGTTGCCACAAACCCACAATTTGAAAACAAATGCAGTTTCTGCTACTCAGTGCAGCAGCAGCCCTTCTCTCTCCACAGTGGTCAGCTATGACCTCTGATGCCCAAGCAACCATGCCAAAGGGATCCACAGCTGGCACTCACCTTGGCACCATTTATTCCTGTGCAGAAGTCTTCCAATATAGGAAAAGTAGAGATCATTGCTAATGACCAAGGAAACAGGACCACCCTAAGTTATGTCACCTTACCAACACAGAATACTTAATTGTTGATGCTACGAAGAATCAAGTTTCAATGAACTCCAACACAGTTTTTAATGACAAACATCTACTTGGTTGCAGATCTGACGATGCAGTTATACAGTCAGACATGAGGCACTGGCCTTTTATAGTGGTAAATGATAGAGGCGGACTTAAGATCTGAGGTGAATACAAAGAGGACATCAAAAGTTTCTATCCAGAAGAAATATCTTCTATGGTCCCAAGTACGATGAAAGAAATTGCTGAAACTTACCTTGGGAAGACCATCACAAATGCTGTCATCACCGAACCAGTCTATTTTGACAATTTCCAACATCAGGCAGCCAAAGATGCTGGAACCATCACTGGTCTCAGTATGCTCTGAATCATCAATGAGACAACTGCTACTGCTATTGCTTATGGCTTGGACAAAAAGGTTGCTGCTGAGAGAAAATGTATTGATCTTTGACCTTGGAGGTAGTACTTTCAATGTCCATCTCTGAGGTCAAGTCCACAGCTGGGGACACTTGGGTGGAGATAACTTTGACAACCACATGGTCAACCATTTCACTGCCAAGTTCAAGCAAAAGCACAAGAAAGACATCAGTAAGAACAAAGGCCCTAGGGCGGCTAGGTGGCGCAATGAATAGAGCATGGGCCCGGGAGTCAGAAGGAGCTGAATTCAAATCCGGCCTCAGCCACTTAACACTTCACTGGTCGGGTGACCTTGGGCAAGTCACTTAACCCCAACTGCCCTACATAAAGCAAAAAAAAAAACAAACCAAATAAACAAAAAACAAAACAAAGCAAAAAAAGAACAAAGGCCATAAGAGAAGCCAAGCTAGATAAATCACAGATAAATGACATTGTCCTGGTGAGTGGTTCCACTCAAATCGCCCAAATCCAGAATCCACAAGACTTCTTCAATGGCAAGGAGCACAACAAGATTATCAGTACTGGTGAGAGTGCTGTCTGTGGTACAGCTGTCCAGGCTGCCATCTTGTCTAGAGATAAATGTGAGAATATGCAGGATTTGTTGCTGTTGGATATCACTCCACTTTACCTTGGAACTGAAACTACTGATGGACTTCTGACAGTTTGGATCAAATGCAATACCCCCAATCCCAATAAGCAGACACAGAGCTTTGCCACATACTAGACAAAAAGCCTGGTGTGTTTATTCAGGTTTATGAAGATGAGGGAACAATAACAAAGGAAAAGAACCTGCTTGGGAAGTTTTAGTTCACAGGATTCCTTCCAGCTCCCAGGGGTGCTCCTCAGATTGAAGCAGCATTTTGACATTGATGCAAATGGCACCTCAATGTTTCTACTAAGGATAAGAGCACAGGCAAGGAAAAAACAATCACCATCACCAATGACAAGGGTAGCATGAGCAAAGAAGACAATGACTGTATGGTCCAGGAGGCTGAGAAACACAAGGCTGAGGAAGAGAAGCAGGGAGACAAGGTATCTTCCAAGAATTCTCTCAAATCTTATGCTTTCAATATAAAGGCTATCATAGAGGATGAAAAACTGCAAGGCAAAATTAGTCATGAAGACAAACAGAAGATCCTTGACAAATGTAATGAAATAATGAACTGGCTGGATAAGAAGCAGACTGCTGAGGAGGATTGTGAGCTTCAGCAGAAAGAAATGGAGATGAACTACAACCCTATCATTACCAAGCTGTACCAGAGTGCAAGGGGCATGTCAAAAGGCATGCCTGATGGGTTCCTGGCGGGTGAAACAGCCCCATCTGGAGTTACTTCTTCTGGACCCACCATTGAAGAGGTGGACTAAATGTACCAGAAGAAAGAGCGTGCCACCCAGCTTTCTCAAAAATTGAAGTGCTCAAATTTGTGGCCAAGGGAGAAGCAGTTTAAAAAGTAACATTTAAGCTACTGTGGAAATGCGGACCTTATGAATACTTGAATATGCCGATAGTAAAGTGAACAACATTGCACTTTCTCAGTACTGTAAATAAGTAGAAATGCAACTCTTGTCCTGGAGAATAAAGTCTATTCAAAATTGGCACAAAAAGCAAAACAAAACAAAACACCCCATAATGTTGGCAAAGCACAGTCTAACAAAATGCAATATAACAATATGCCTGTACAGACAGTTGATTTAAAAATGACTGCTACCAGGTGACCAATCGTTACCAACAGAAGATTATTCTGGAAGTTTTTTGAATGACAGAGGCCAGATATAATGAGACAAGTAATTTATGTAAGAGGATAAGAGAGGAGCAGAAAGGATCTACTGTGGAGCCAGAATCAACAAGAGCAGGGAGATGACTGAACATATGGAGTGAATGAGGAGGGGACTATCAAACAGGACACCGAGACATCAACTCATGGTAATTAGAAATATGGTAGCACCATCAACAGGAAGAGGGAAGCTGGTAACTTCCGTTTGGGACATGCTATGTAGATAAACACTCCAACACTTAAATGATTGGAAATTTATCACAGAAACTCAAGGGAAAGATCTGGAGGGACAAAATATTATCTGTACAGAGATAATTTGAAGATAAAGAAGGAGTCAGGAAAATCACCAAGAAAGAAGGTAGAAAGAGAAGAGACCAAGGATGGTCTAGAATGACATCCCCACTAGAGGGCAAAAAAAGAAAGATAAACAAGCAGAAGAGTCAAAGAAAGAGTGGTCAGGTATGTAGAAGGAGAATCAGGAGAGATAAGTAACATAACAGCCAATGGAAGGAGAGTATACAAAGCAGAAGGAGGTCAATATGGCAATAGACTAAGAAAAGGTCGCTGGAAAGGGCAATGAAGACATCACTAGTCCAAGCTAGACTTATTCCAGGAATGCAGTGTTGGTTCCCATATCAGGAAAACTACAAACATAAAAGACCATATAATTAACAGGAACAACAAAAATCATGAAAACGTTTTGACAAAATACAATACCCATTTCTGTTTAAAAAACTACAGCACAGTATATAAAAAGTTTTCCTTAATATAGTAAATAATATCTATTTAAAACCAATAGCCAGCATTATATATAACAGAGATAAACCAGAGTACTTTTTAGTACGAGCAGGAATAAAGAAAGAATGCTCATCACAACCACCATTATTTAATATAGCTGTACAAATGCTAGCTGTGGAAATAAGCAAGAAAAAGAAATGGAGATAATAAACATAGACAAAGATTTGTATAGATGTGATGTTTTGGAAGACAGTATTGTCAACTAAAAATTAATTGAAATAGCTTTAATAATTTATAGTATTAGAAAAGCACAACAATTTAAAATAAATTCATATAAATCATCAGTATTTCTGTATATTATCAATAAAATCCAGAAGGAAAAGCTAAAAAGAAAAACTCCAATTAAAATAACCACAGAATAAATAAAATACTTGGATATCTAGCTACCAAAATACAACTACAAAAATGCTTCACAGAAATAGAGACAGACCTAAATAAAGGGAGAAATATTAACTGCTCATAAGTATGCCAACCTAATCTAATAAAAATGACAATACTACCTAAATTAATTTATGTACCAAATGCAATACCAATCAAACTACCAAAAAAAATCACTTAATAAACAAAGAAAAAATTAAAACAAAACTGACCTGGAGTTTAAAAGGTCAAGAATCTCAAGGGAAATGATGAAAATAAAGTGGGAACAAAGATAAAGCAATATACAAAATGACAAAGTACTGTTAAAAAATGGGAAAGTCAGTCAGTAGAAAAAGGTTGCTACTCAACATTTTAAAAAAGCACCTAGTAATCTAGTATTTGATAAATACAAGGGGTCCTAAGCTACTGGGTCAAGTATTCACCATTCAACAAAAACCTGTTGGGAAAACTGGAAACCAATCAGGCAAAAATTAAGCTTAACCTGGGGCCATGACGGTGAGTATTTTACTTTGTTTTTTAAACTTTGCTAAGTGTATTTCACTCCCTGGTAATTGGTTTCCTTTGTTATCTTATGCACTTTATTTTATGCATTTATAAAAATTATTCTGAGAAGCCCAAAGGTTTTTACCAGGCTGCTAATAGGGTGTACACACATGAAAAAAGGTTAAGAATCCCTGGTTTGTCCCAATATATCTCTTATCATTACCAAAATAAGCTCCAAATGGATACGTGATCTAGATATAAAAAGTCACATCATCAAGAAAAAAAATTATCTATCAGATCTATAGATGTGGAAAGGATTTAGGACCAAACAAAGAGTTAGAAAGGATCACAGGAGATAAAATGGACCATTTTGATTACATAAAATTAAAAAGGTTATGCATGAACAAAATAAATGCTGCTAAGATCAGGAGAACAGTTTAACAGTGAAAAAATATTTGCACCACGTTTCTCTGATGAAGATTTCATTTCTTTTTTTTCTTTTTCTTTTTCTTTTTGGAGGGGGGAAGACAAGACAATTGGCGTTAAGTGATTTGCCCAAGATCACACAGTTAGTAAGTGTGTCAAGTGTCTGAGTCGATTTGAACTCAGGTCCTCCTGACTCCACAGCCGGTACTCTATTTATGGTGCCACCTAGCTGCCCCTGAAGATCTCATTTCTAAGAGAAATATTCAAATTCATAAGAATAACAGTCATTCTCTACTTCATAAATGGTCAAAGGATATGAACAGGCAGTTATGAAAGGAAGAAATCCAAGGTTTTAATAGCCATATGAAAACATGTTTCAAATTACTAATAATTAGAGAAATGCAAACTAAAGCAGCCCTGAGGGTCCATCTCATACCCATCAAACTGGCAAAGTTAACAAAAATGGAAAATGACAAATATTGCAAAGACTGAAGGAAAAGAAGCATATTAATGCACTCTTAGTAAAGCTGTGAATTGGTCCAGCCATTATGTAAAACAATTTGGAACCATGCCTCAAAAGTTTTAGACCCAGAAATATCACTATTACCTCAAAGGGATCAAAGGAAGGGGACTCATATATACAAAAACATTTATAGCAGCTCTTTTGTGGTAGTAAAGAACAGGAAACTAAGTTGGGAGCTCGTCGTCATTTGGGAAAGGTTGAACGAATTATGGTATATGAACGTGGCTATTAGGGTAAGTCTATAAACCTTTATTAGGCACCTACTATCTTGCAGTCATTTTAAGTGCTGGGGATACAAAAAAAAGGCAAAAGACAGTCCCTGTCTCAAGAAACTCGTAGTCCAGTGGGAGAGGCAACATAAAAAATGTACATACAAGCCATATATGTGTGTATGTGTGTAGTGTGTTCTGTGTATCTTAATGTGTGTGTATTATAAATTAGAGATAATCAAAAGAGGGAAGGCTCTAGAATTAAATGGGAACAGAAAAGGCTTCTTGCAGAAGATTGGATTTTAAGGAAGCCAGGAGGCAGAGAGAGGGAAGGAGAAAATCCAAGGCATGAGAGATAATGAAAACAAAGGTTTCTCCTTATCTTAGCTGCATTTATTTTTAATTTTATGTAAATATAGGAATACTTCTATAAACTGATGCAGGGAAAAGGAAGCAGAACCAGAACATTTCTACAATAACATACAACATTAGAAACATTTAAGAACTCTGATCAGTGCGACAACCACTCGACTCCAGAAGAATGAATGTACCCTACCTCCTGACAGAGAGGTAAAGGACACAAGATGAAGAATTATTCATCCATTTTTGAACACAGTCATTGTGTAAATTGGTTTTGCCTGACTCTGCATACTAATACAAGTGTTCTGTTTTGTTTTTTTCTCCATCACCCACAATTTGAGGGTAGGGGAAAGGGAGATTGAAAGAGAGAAAAAAATGCTTGTTAATTTTTTTTTTAAGTTAAAAGAGGGGTGGCTACGTGGTGCAGTGAATAGAGCACCGACCCTGTAGTCAGGAGGACCTGAATTCAAATCTGGCCTCATACACAACACAAAAACTAGCTATGTGACCTTGGGCAAGCTGCTTAACCCCAATTGCCCTCCAAAAAGCAAAAAACAAAAATTAAAAGAAGGCTCACTGGTGTTCCTGGAGAGAACAAGTCCAGTAAACCTACAAGAGCTAGATTTGTAAGTGGTAAAGAAATGGAGATAATAAAAGTTAAGCTCCTCTTGCAAGAGCAGAAGTCTGAGGGGACAGCAGTGCCCAGGAAAGGCAGGATATGGGCATGTTGTGAGGCAGAGAAAAAGATGACACGACAGTACAGGGCAGATACAGAAGAGTTGTGGTCATTGATGTAGAGAAGAAGGATCAAGTGAACACAGACCTCAGACAGTGAGGAGGATGAGTACCTGGATGACATAATGAACACACGAAGAGATTTTTTAGAGGAGTAGAGGTATTCATGACAGATGAGTTCTAACTTTTCAGTAACACAGGAGGCACGATCACCTGGGGGCCTGAAGAGACAAATGGCTTAGAGCAGCCATGTGACAAAAGTGACTGGAAGACAGAAACTGTACTAGACCCACTTGGGTGCATGTCACATTCTTCTACAGACAGAAGCTTAGGGGCAGAGAAGCTTTCATTTAGATCTTTGTAAGGCCAAGGACCTTGCACATAAATGTATGTTGAAGAGTACTGCCATCTGGAATCAGGGGACCTGGGTTCAAATCCCAGCTTTCCCATTTACTACTTGTGTAACCTTGGACAAGGCACTTAAGTCTCTCTGAGGGAGCTAGGCTAGCTGATCTCAAAGTCAGGCCCCTCCTATCCTGGGTCCTACTGAGGTTAGTTAATATCTCTCAATTCTGTACTTTCTATACTATTACATTGTCCTCCCCACCCATCTTACTCAAGGTTTTCTTTTATTTTTTTTGAAGGGGAAAGGCAAGGCAATTGGGATTAAATGACTTGCCCAAGGTAACACAGCTAGTTAGTTAAGTGTCAAGTATCTGATGATGGATTTGAACTTAGGTCCTCCTGACTCCAGGGCTGGTGCTCTATTCACTGAGCTGCCCCTCCTACTCGAGGTTTTCACCCTGCTTTCACCTGTATCATTGATCTTAACTCCTACCTGGCTTTCCCCTTCACTCCCCACAATACAAAGTTACCCTGCATTCTACATGATTAGTTTTCTTAAAATCACTTTGCTTACAACACACTGAAACATCTGTCGGCTTCCCAGTGCCACCAGGATAAAGTCAGAAATCCAATGTAAAAGAACTGAAGGTTTGACATGTCTCACACATACTATGTACCTAATAACTGTATCGAAGGGGATGCCCTTCAATGAACTGTGGCATATGAATGTAATGGAATGCTATTGTGCCATATGAAATGAGGAGCAGGCAGTTTCAAAAAAATCTAGAAAGACTGACATGAACTGATGCTGAGTGAAGTGAGCAGAACCAGGAGAACATCGTACACAGTAACAGCCACATTGTGCAATGACCAGCTTCTATAGACTTACCTCTTCTCAGGAATACAATGATCCAAAACAATTCCCAAAGTCTCAAAAATGCTATCCATATCCAGAGAAAGAACTGCTGAAGTCTGAATACAGATCAAAGCATACTATTTTCTCTTTCTCTGGTTTTTTTCATGATTTTTTCCTTTTGTTCTTTTTCTTCTCTCACAACATTAACTAATGTGGAAATATGTTTAACATGATTACACATGTGTAACCTATATCGAATTGCTTGCTGTCTTGGGGAGGGAAGAAGAGAGTTGGAGAAAAATGTGGAACTCAAAATCTTATAAGAAATGATTGTTGAAAACTATCTTTATATGTAAGTAGAAATAAAATACTATTTACATTAAAATGTGTATTGAATTTTTTGAATTACAGTGGATGCCAGATGACTATTTTTTATGATCCAGGTAAGCAAGCTGATTTAGATTACTCTCTGAGGTTCCAACTCTAAGATTTTATTATTTCTTAGTGTCTTATTCCACATTCAAAGTTCTCCACAATTTGGCTCCTGTTTACCCCTTAATCTTTTTTGGGGAGTGAGGGAGGGGACAAAGGGGGAATTGGGGTTGACTTGCCCAAGGTCACACAGCTAATAAGTGTTAAGTGTCTCAGGCCAGACTTGAACTCAGGTCCTCTTGACTCCAGGGCTGGTGCTATATTCACTATACCACCTAGCCACCCCTACCCTTTAATCTTATCTCTTATAAATCATGCACATGAAATCTTCATTCCAGCCTAAATGGACTTTTTGCCATTCCCAAACACTACGAGCAAATCTCCATCTCGGCCCCTCTGCACAGACCACTCCCCTAAGAAAGTTCCTTGCAATTAGGGATTGTTTCATTTACTGCACCATCAGCACCTAGCATAGTAGCCTGGCACAAGGTAGGCACTTGCTGATTGACTAAAATATCCCACTCTCCTTCAACATTTCCCCTTGTTTAAGTCTTATCTTTTCTTCAATCAATGAATCAACAAACATTAATTAAGTGCTTGCTACTGCTAAGTGAAAAAGCAAAAATGGTCCCTCAAGGAACTTACATTCTAACAGGGAGACAACATATATCAATCAGTACACGTAAGATAAATATAGAGTAGATGAAAAGTACTGTAGGAGGGGAAGTCATTGGTAACTAAGAGGGCAAGGAAAGGCAGAGAACTATTCTTCCATGTAGCTTCCCTCACCAACAGTAATAAATCTTTCTTTATGCTAATTTAATGATCATGATACTTCAATTAGAAAACTTTATCCTGTAAGACCAACAAAGAAACCATGAAATCATCCTTCTATCAACAAAAGCAGAAATAGTTAGACTCTACTATCAGCAGTGTATCCATGATGGAACTTCCTCAATCAAAGGAACATAAGAAACATAGAGAAAAGATGACTACAGATTTCTTTTAAAGGCCTAGTGAAGGAAAAAATGTTGAAAGGTAACTAACTGCTCAAATACAATAAAGTTTGTTATACAAAGCCTAGTGACCAGCTGTTCTCTGAGGAAATAAGAGGATATCGATTTAAACTGAAGCATGAGAGATTTGAGTTGGATATATAAGAGAATTTCCTCAAACTAAGCACTGTTAGATGTTTTAAAGTTTTACTAGAAGATACAAAATCTCCTCTGGAGGTCTTCAAAAACTGAATGATTTAGATATGTCTTACCTGGGGGCATGGAAATGAACTAGATGAAAATCTCTTTTTAGCCCTTCCAGATTTATGATTTTTCTCAGGAGAAGCGGACAGTGGGGGGCAGATAAACTAACCCATTGTGTTTCAAGAAAGAATCAACAAGGATGGTTTTCCAAGATACTCTAACATCAAAAGAACTGAGTAGTAGAATCATTGCCCATTTCTCCTCTCTGGATGGAGACAGACACACAGGTTGTGTATGGTCACAGATCTCTGAACTTAACCCAGGATTCTGACTGCTGCTTTAAGCTACTGTGTCATATTCTATCTATGGTAATCTTTTTAGCTGACTTTGCACAACAGTACAACTCCTGTTCGAAATAACTGAATAGAAGCAGAAAATGGAATTTGAAATGTAGAAATAAAATAATTGTGGGCCATGAGCTATAATTTGATTTCATGCTTTACAAGGAAATGAAAGAGGACTTCCTTAAAATGTACTTTTTTGCTTGCTCACTCGCTCTCTTTCTCCCTCCCCCTCCACATTTTTTTTTTTACCATGTTAGGATTTCCTCTAGCACAGAAGAGAAAATAGGATTGTGGAAAATATTCAGTTCTCAAGTGTCACTGCTACTCAGGGGCAAAGCTCTGTTTTAATGTGCACTTCCCATTCTGGGGAAGAGGAAATTCTTCAATTAATAAACCGGGTGTACTGAGGCCAGTTTTTAAGGTTTAATCAATTTCATCTGCACTTAGGATAAAAAGACTGACTATTCTACTTTTTTTTCCTCCTTTTCCTTCTTTAAAAAAATAATAAAATGAATGTTTTATTTTAAATTCTTTGAGGTTCGTATCTCCTGTTTCAGGAAATATTGTCTATTTCATGCAGTGAGTATGAAAACTTTACCCCTTTTTTTGTTAAGAACCTTTATTCAAGAATAACTAAGTTATTCTCTGCCCTCATATACTGTAACAGCCTGGGAGATGACACAAATTATAAAGGATTTTGGCAGACACCTTGAGAGATGTGGAGGGAAGAGAGATAATTTGCCAAATACGGCCTCCCTCAAAATTCTTTTTAAAAAAACCAAGGGGTTGAAATGGGAATGTGACTTGCTGGGAAAAACACTGCGTAGATTGCTATTCCCCAAATTCCCCACACTTCAGGTGATAAATACCCAACAGGGCAAAAATTCAACCAAATGAAGGAACCCAACCCTGGTCATTATCCTTCCTATCTCCTTTTCAGTTAGACGAGTGGTTCAGTTTTAAGGTAGAGGTAGGAGAGAGGAGACAGATATTTTACCTTAAATTAATGACCTAGCATTTTCAGGCACTGTCATAAAAAACATGGAAACAGTCACATGAAAAATGAAAGCTCTTATCCCAGCACAATGAAGAAGAGCTGAGAGTGACACTAGGTTCAGGTCTCTGCTACCTGGTCACAGTCTACTGGGGATCGTAGCTATCTGCCTGTGGCCCTCTGCTACACTGTGGGTTATGGAGAAGGGTGAGGAACTCACTAAGGATGACAGACCTTCTTACTGCTCTTGCAGGAATGGATTCATAAGACTTTCTTTCAAGGTCAACTCTGGGGCCACTCCCTCCATAAAGTCTTCCCTTATCTCCCCAGTTAAAAGAGATCCCAATTTTCTCAGAGCATTTTGGCCCTCTCCTTTCTGACTTTCCATATTAAAATCTGTACTGCAGTCATTTGCATATGCTTTATCTCATCATCCTCCATTATCCTGTAAGCTTCTTGGGGGAAGGAATTCTATTTTATGCCATTTTTGTATCTACAGCACCTACTACTGTAATTAGTAAATATTAAGCATTTATTATATGCCTGTTGAATTAAATTATTTTTTAAAAAAATACAAATACACATTATATATGTTGTATGTATGACCATAAATTACAGAGAAAGTACTGACCTACATTAGGGGAGTTTCCTCATCCAAGAATTCCATTCCAAGATAAATCCAGCCCCCTAGTATTTATGTGTATGTGTATATATACATGTATATATATATATATACATGTATATATACCCATAAATATATATGTATATGTATGTGATCTTCAATACTTCAAGTATATCATCGGTGTGGATGATTCTTCACCAAAGCATATGGCAATTATTTTTTTTAATTTAGGAGGTACTCGTCAAAAACTACTGTGGACAAAAAAATTCATTACACTGTAGCCAACTTAATAACAAGCCTTTTCAAACTTGGCAAGGCTGCTTCTTGGGCAACTGACAAATACACAACCACTAGGCTCATATGCAAAGCCTCTGCAACTTAAGACCTGCCAGAGCACCAATGACAAGAACCAAGGATTATCTCCAGGCCAAGCTGAAACATCACAGTAGACCCTTAGTAGAGAACATCTATAGAATTCTTTTTCAGTAATTATGCAATTTCCTTATGATGAAATATTAGAAAGCCTCACTGGGAGAGTAAAAACAGTGCTATGTGTTACCAAATGAAAACCTCTAGACGGAATACTACAAGAAGTTTTATGATTGTTAGATTGAAATAACAGTTCTGACCATGGCTAAAACAAGGGTGGGGAACTTGAGGCCTCAAAGCCACAAGTGGTCTTCTAGGTCCTTGGGTGTGGCCTTTTGACTGAGTACAGGTTTTATAGAACAAATCCTTTTATTAAGGGGATTTGTTCTGTGAAGTTTGGATTCAGTCAAAGGGCTGCACTTGAGGACCTAGAGGGCCACGTCTGACCCTGAGGCCACAGGTTTCCCCATCCCGGGGCTAAATATTTGGTGGTCTCCTCCTCCTCCTCCCCCTCCCCCTCCCCCTCCT
>NW_027185761.1:16070626-16163022 GCF_028583685.1 Petaurus breviceps papuanus
CTCCTCCTCCTCCTCCTCCTCCTCCTCCTCCTCCTTCTTCTTCTTCTTCTTCTTCTTCTTCTTCTTCAGGGTAGGTTGGAACAAGAGTCATTAAGCTTCTTGAAATGATGCAAGTCTATTTTCATAATGGGGTCTTAATTCCCTTAAACTCCATGTTGGCCACTTGAATAGGTTCTACCCTTCTGCCCTCAAGGATATTAAAAAAAACCAAAAAACTCCATAAAGTAAGGCTAAGGGAAACACAAGGGGAGGAAACAAACCATACTTTCATTTTCATGATAAATGGTGCATGTTATCAGCAGGATGAGACAAGTGGTAAGAAAGACATGGAATTACAGAGACCTGGGTGAGAGGTCCCATTCTAACCTTTCCTAGATGTATGACCAAGGGTTCATCTAACCCTTAGTCTCTCTGAACCTCTATTTCCTGTAAAGTGAGGATAACAATACCAGTATAATTTACCTCACAGTTATTACTGGTCAAGGGATTAATAAGCTATAAAATGTTACAGAGATTAAGGGGATAACTATTAATATCCCTCTTTGATTTGCAAAAGTACTTTCCTTCCAATAACCCCACGAAGCAAATAGTGCAAGCTTTGGTTTTACAATTCATCATCTCCATTTTACAGATGAAATAGAACCTCTAAGAGACTACAAACCAGTAAATAGCAGGAAGAAGACTCCTCAGGACCAAAGAGTTTCAGAGTCCAAAGCAATCTGTGCCTGAAAAGAACTCCCACAACACAAGACAAATGGTGATCAACCAAGCCTTTGCTTGAAGGCCTCCAGTGGAGAGGAACCCAGTACTTCCAAAGATTGCCCATTCCACTTTTTTTTTTACTTCTTAGGATGTTTTTTCTTATATCCAAATGAAATTTTACTTTCTACAATGTCTGCCTACTGCTCCTAGCTCTACTTTCTAGAGGGAAGGAAAAAGAATTCTAATCCCTCTTCCAAGTGTCAATCCTTCAAATTCTCGAAGGCAGTTATCATGCAGTTCCCCTCACTCCCAGTCAAGTCTTCTTGTGTCCAAGTTAAACATTCTCCTTTCCTTTAACTAATCCTCAGATAGAATAAACTCAAGGGTCTTCACCATCCTTCCTATTCTCTAAATCAATACTACTTTTACTAAAATGCAAAACCCAGAACTAAACACATACTCTGCAGGTGTGGAGAACCTGTGGCCTCGCAGGGTTTGTTCTTTGAGGTCTGGATTCAAAGAGCTGCACTTGAGGACCTAGAGGGCCACATGTGGCCTTGAGGCTGCCAGTTCCTCCCCCCCCCCCCCCCAGCTAGAGCATTGTCATGAGTAGTACAGCCCTAAGGAATCATTAGTCCTGCTTTACTCTTTCCTGATCAGACCATGCTATTCTGCTCGATTCAATCTAAGACTCCACTGACTAAGTCAATTCTAAGACTTTCTTGGAAGCCATCATCCCAGTACTGAGTCGTGTTGAAACATGTCCTGAAATCCCCAGCTTATTTTCAAATGAAATGAAATCAAGCAGACCTTCCCCACATTCTGCTTCTGCAACTTTCTTTTAAGCCAAAGGTAAGTCTTGAACATTTATCCTTATTTAATCTCGTCTTCTTACTCAACACAGCCCAATTTTTGAGCCCACCAAAATCTTCCTGAATCCTGACTCTCGCTTCCAATGTGTAAGTTATGCACATCCAGCTTTGTGACATTTGACTCAAACCCAGGTCTTCCAAACCTTGAGCTCTCTCCACTATACCATGATGTTTATTTTGAAGTTCTTGAGAAATAACCTGCTCAGCACTGGGAACATTTTCTCTTGAACCAAGAGTTGTAGTTTATTTTCTAATCCAGATTACTCCCTGTCCAAATTCAAAATTGTGGGAAGCAAAGGAAAGGGGAGGGAATGAGCATTTATATAATACCTACTATGTACCAGGCATTGCTCTAAGTGGTTTACAAATATTATTTCATTTAATCTTCACAACTCTATAAGTAGGTGCTGTTATCCCCATTTTACAGTTGAGGATACTGAGGGAAATAGAAGTTAAGTGACTTAACCCAGGGTAACACAGCTAGTAGGCCACATTTGAACTCAGGTCTTTTTTACTCCAGGGACACTACCACCTAACTAACCAACCTTTTGTAACCCACCTTTTCCCTTCAATGGGAAAGCTACCCAATATGACTTGTTTTGCAGTACCGATCACTTTGCCAGTATCATATTTGTCGAGAAAATGGTCTAAACAAGAAATCAAAAGGTAGCTTCTGGGTTGTCACTCTCTAAGAGAAGAGTTCTATAAGAATACTGAGTGTACACCACAGTTGCTGTTTTAGGAAAGATGTATATGATAACATACTTTCTCTACTAAATCCGAGGTTATATGCCTCATTTTGTAGAGAAATTAATACCCTGAAGGCCTTAGGTACATAGAAAACTTTACAATTTATTTCATTTGATTCTAGTAACAGTCCTGTGAGGGAGACAAGGTATATATGACTATTCTTATTTTTAAAAAAAATTTTAAATGCAGTCTGAAAGGTTAAATGCCAGTGCTAGTGCCATAAAATCCAAGGTTACCTAACCTCTATGGTCAGTAAGAGTAAAATTAGGAATATGACATCAGTCTTCTAAAACCTACAGTGATGTTGTATGGCTTTGGTTTTGATTTTAGAAGTTGGTCCAAATATCTGTTGCAACCAAGGATATGCAATATATTCTCCTCTAGATAGCAAGAATACAATAGCTGATATTGGGTCTACCAGACTCCACAGATACCTTCTGGTTTAGGAGCTTATTTGCTCAATATCTTATACATTAAAATCTCTCTATAATAATGTGGCAAGGTCAATCATACAAACAAGTCTTTGTATAGCAATAAATCAGACTTAATTAGAATGAAATGTGGAAGAGAGAGCTCCTACCACCAGTGCCAACACTGCCGGCTACAACATTTCGATTCTTCAAGTAAAGAGCTGACACTGCTGAGGAGGACTGTAACCTGACCTAGTGGTATTGGGTCTGTCACAGAAAGACTTTTCACTAAAGAGAAAGGAACAAGGAGGGCATTTAGGACCAACTCCTGTTCTAAAGTTCGGCAAGGGGCAAGGGGCTGGGGAGGGTGAGGTGAAGGCCCAACAAGCTGCCTTTGGGTTCATCAAGTGAAATGGTACCATTAAATGAAAAATCCTGAATTTGCAGGGTCAAATAAAGTAGAATCAAGAAACTGTTCACTAGAGAAGTGGTAAAATAAAAAAAAGGAAAAGAAAAATCCACCATCAAAAAGTAAGTAAAATCAGCAGAATTCCTTCATGAAAAGGATGAAATTAGCATATGGAATCAGCTGCCAAGTAAGGCCATTGAAGCAAGTAATGTAAATGAGTTCAAGATACAATTAGACATTTTTCTGGAAGGAGACAGAGAAGGATTGAAGAAGGCATTGTAGGTCACATTTCAGCATGGAACAGCAGGAAAGAATTTCACTGTGGAGTGGCCTGGAGAACCACCACATCCTGTGATCACCAAGCATCCTAATGGAGCAACAAGATGCAATCAAGAGAAGTGGATGGAGGCCCTCAGGAAAGAGAGGCCAGGGAAAAATTCTTGAACTTATGTTTTCCTCTTTACCTTTTGTTATGAAAAACGTCTCATATCTTTAAAGGTGGTATTTAAGGAACTAAATAAATTCTTGTTAAAGGACACTAACAAGAGGAAAAAGCACGAAAAAGCCCCCATTGAACCGGGACTCAAAGAGAATCTGAAGCATACAGCTACCCCAGAATGTTCAGGGAAGGGCGCCATGAAATTAAATGAAACCTCCTGTATAATAAGCACAGATGAACTGACCAGAGGCACCAAGACATGACATAAAGACCAGTCAATACAGCTGTTACAAATCTCCCAAAGAGTCAAGCACATCTGGTTCACCCAAGAAGTAACCCCACCACCACCACCACTCTCCACCCCTGCTGCCATTACCCACTTGATTAGGCCCCTTCCAATCCAGCTGATTCTGATCTCCTCCCTTCATGTGGTTCAGGGTCTAGATATCTAAGACTTGTCAAGCTCATTTACTTCTGCTCCCCAGAAACATTCCCTTCAAGGTGAAATATTTATTCCAAGTCAACCAAACAGCACCACAAACATTTCCTTAGTGTTCTCAGCACTTACTGGAGATGTATGAGGGCCATGCTCATCAGTTTCTGGCCCGGCCTTCCAACTAGTCCGGCTCTGCCCTACTACTGCACATCCCTGATGATAAACATAAGCAGTTGCCTATTATCTACCACCACTAGTGGCTATCATCTTGTGCAAGTCATTTAATTCTTTGGGATAATATGAGGTAGTGGAAAGCATGTTGCATTTACAATCAAAAAATGAGAATCTGCATCCCTGCACTGTTTACCTTCTTCCCTTCCTCATCTGACCTCTTGAAGAATCAATTCAATTCAACACTATCCTCTTCTCTTAAACCCCCTTTATCCCATCACTGATCTTGCCCTGGCCAGTCTCAGCCTTGGATTACTCCCACCATTAACTGCCTTTACTCCTATTCATGTGTGGTTGAATGAAGTGGAGAAGTCACTAAAAGTGCTGCCTGGGTCCACTACAAATTTGTTACACAATCTCAATTGAGACCTCATGGCTGCAGTGCAATCCTTTTACAACTCCCTACCTGATTACTATCCCACTCAATACAATGAGTTTTCCAAACCTTTTCAACCCTCCTCAAACCTTTCATTGTTCTCCCTGCCCCTACTCTCTCAGAAGAGAATCCTACTTCATATTTCACAGGAAAATGTGGCCTTTCTCAAAGAACTCCATATTCACCATTTCCTCCTCTTCTTACATCACCCAGATATGATGTGATTCCTCCATGATTTCCTCCACCCTTCTCACCTGGCTAAATTCCTCTACTTGCACAAGGGATCCCATTCCATCCATGCTTCTACAGCAGACTGCTCACTCTCATCCCCATTCTCTCACTTATCTTCAGTCTCTCCTTTTCTACTGGCTGCTTCCTTACTGCCTACAAAGACACCCTCATCCTTTAAAAATCTTCACTTGATCCATCCACCTGGACTAGTTATCACCCTAAATTTCTCTTTCTCTCATGGTTAAACTCCCTGAAAAGGCCATCCTACCATCAGTGTCTTCACTTCCTTTCTTCTTGCTCTCTTCTCAACTATCTGGTCTGTCATCTGACCTGACTTCAATTATTTGACTGAAACTACACTCTCCAAAATTACCAATGATTCCATAATCACCCAATCTAATGGCCTTTTCTCACTCCTCACATCCTTCTTGGTCTCTCTTGACAATCAATCTTTTTTCTCTTTTCCTTGATACTCTCTTCTCTCTAAGTTTTCATGACACTGCTCTCCTGGTTTCCCTCCCACTTGCTTGACCATTTCTCAATCTTTTTTTTTCTGGATCTTTATCCAGGTCATGCCCCCTAACTGTGAATGTCCCTCAAGGATGAGCCCTCTTCACTTCAACCTCTACACTGTTTCTCTTGGTGATTTCATCTGCTCCCAGGGATTGAATTATTATCTCTAGACTGGTCATTTTCAGATCTATTTATCCAGCCCTATTAGAACAGCACCTTTGCTCACAGTAGGCCTTTAACAAAAGTTAAATAAAATATTAAATTAGGCCATAAATTAAACAGTTCCAGTCTTCTCTGTAGATCATGACTGAATCAGCTTAAGCAACAAGTATATCCTGTCCATTCACATTTACCAGCCTGTGGTCCAGATGTTGCCTACCTTTTGTTGACATTATTTTTGAGGAATTCCATAGCATTTTCTCTTTCTTAAATGCTACATTATCATAATTGCACACAATAAGTCCCCAATTACTCAATTTATTTTAGAGATGAGATGGTTTACAAGGGCAATAATCCACAGTATTCCAAAAGAGCAACTGTATCACTGAAAAAAAATTTAGAAGTTAGTAGGATAGCTTATATTTGTAAAACTGAACAAAATACTTTTCCCCAATAGACATGCATTTTCTGACTTCACGATGCAATTACTAGAATCACCATTATGGGCTAGCCTCATAGAACACTTTATTATGATAATTATTTTACTTTAATAAAATAGCTGATAAAACTATATATGTTTTGCTCTTTCATATGCCACAATATTGTTAGCTTTGTTTTATTTTGCAATCTATAATTATCTAATTTTGTATTATGTAAATATGGTCTTATTAGGATATGCATATACTTTGTCGTTTGGTCACTGAAGTAGTAAAGCAAAATAAATAAAATAAAATAGCTGACATGTTTATATTACTTTGTTTTAGAAAGTAATATATGTGTATATATACACATGTATGACTGTACACACACAAATACACATACACAAAGCTAGGTGAACATCACAATCATGTGAGATAACTAATTCAAGTAGCAGCAATGATTTATGAGGTCTAAGGATTTCCAGGTGCTCAGGACCTTAGAGATTATCTAGGCCAAGTCCCTTATTTCAGAAATAAGGGAACTATATTCCAAAGTCACCTGGCTAGAAAGTAACAGAGCTAAGATTTGAGTGTGGTGTCTTCTGGCTCCAAATACAGAGCTTTTTTTTTTTTTTTCACAATTCCAATGTCTCTTTTCTTCTAATGTTCTACATGTCTACTATCATGCACTTTCGTGATATTTAATTGCTGGAAGTAGCAGGTGGCACAGTGGGTACAGCGCTGGGTCTAGAGTCAGAAAGCCTTCAAATTTTACTACTAGCTGCATGACCACGGGCAAGTCATTTAATCTCTGCCTCAGTTTCCCCATCTGTGAAATGGGGGTGATAATAGCACTTACCTCCCAGGTCGTTGTGAGGAAAAGTGTTTAGTACCTTTGAAGTGAGTGCTTAATAAAATGTTTGTTGTAAGGGGCGGCCAGGTGGCTCAGAGAGTAAGAGCACCGGCTCCAGTGTTGGGATGACCTGGATCAAATCTGGGCTCAGATACTTAGCACCACACCCAGAAATAACTGGCGATGTAACCTTGAGCAAGTTACTTAACCCCGATTGCTTTAAAAAAATAAAATAAAATAAAATGTTTGTTTCCTTCCTCCAATCCTAAACATTAACTAGTAATCTCAACCACATCCTCTTTCTTACTCCTTAAAGATACAGTGAAAAAAGAGATGCTAAGTGAAAATATGAGGCGGCAGTAAGGATGGAAACAAAATCACTGGAACTGTTTTCATGGTATTAAGTTTTCTTAAGATGATTTCATTTCCCATGTAAGATTTGTCCAACGAACCACACACGTGTACATACACATAAACTCTTCCAGAGATCTGCTCATATAAACCCGTTTTATTCATAATGCAGAAATTACATATAGCTCATCAAATAAAACCAACAATGACCATTACTGGGTTCCTAGTACAAGCAACATATTGTAGGGTAATGTCCAGAGGTATAAGGACCTGGTCCCTGCCTCCAAGGAGTTTCTATTTGTAGTAAGATCCCCTTCAAAAACACATAAAAATGCTTACCAATTCAAGATTGAAATAACAGTGTAATACATTAATAAAAAAATGCTGAAAGACAGCCACTGGTCAAAGGGCATGTGAATGGTTGAGATAAATACTGCCAGAGATATTGACAGGAGGAAGAGGTCCCTTCAGGACAGAGAGGTGATAAAAGGTTTAGGAGGAAATCAGGAATAAAGATGAGCATCATTTGCCCAGGGGGGAAAGAAGGTAAGACATGGGGGGTGTAGGGAGAATTGACAGACAAAATCAGACGCAACAATGGCATGCTGGAAAAAGTTATAAAGGTGGGGAAGTACCCAATGTGCCTAGGTTTCAATGTAGCCATTGGGTCAGCAAGATCATGGGGAGCAGAGATGTGGGGTGGGACAGGGCCGACCCTGGTACAGAAAATTCCCAATAAGGAAATTCCCTGCATCACTATAGCTCAGCACCTGCTCAGCAATTTCTACTCTAAGAGAACAAGCATTTGAAGTCTTGGGAAGATCAAGTTACCCAGGGTCACATGGCCTGACCCAGGTTTTTGTGGTCCCAAGGTCTGTTCTCTTCCACCAAGCCATGCTATCTCACCATGAAAGGTGGTAGTGAGAGATCAAGTTGGAGAGCTGGGTTGGGGACATATTTTGGCCTTGAATTCCAGGCCAAAACATTTTAGACCACCTTGCAAGTAACAGGAAGCCACTGAAGGTTTTTGACCATGGGAATGACATAACTGAGGCTCTAGTGAGGAATTCTGATCTGTCAATACTATGGATGTTATACAGCAGAGGGGAGAATTCAAATTCAGAGGGGAGAAATTCCAGGCAGGTACACTGGCCTGGAAAGCGTCCTGCATTTAAGTTTATCTGTCACCAAAGACAGATTTAAGTCACCAAAGACTTCTTTTGTTTATTTACTAAGGTCTTCCCAACACATTCTGAAAAGTTAGGGAGGGAAGGAACAGTAATCCTATGAAAACAGGAACAATCTTTTGTAGAAAGACACTAAGCAAACTAGAAAGCATTTTCTTGAATTTCAAAAATGAGCATCAGCAAGGACACCCCAGTGAATGAATCAACAAGTTCACAGTAACAAATTCAACTAAAGAATTTTTTAAAAGCCCCCCCAATCAAAAAAAGGGGGGAGGAAAGAATTAAAAAGGCTCAAAGAGCCTTCTTTTTAGGAGAAAGGCAATTCTTTTAAACCTAGAAATTAGGCTCATCTGTTTGTTAAGAGCAACTAAAACAAAACTGTTTTAAGTTACAGCTGGTGTCTGAGTGAGTTTTATCAAGCACTTAAGAGCTACAAAACTGCCCTTTTTTTCCTGGCAACAAGGGAAATAAAAAAAAAAAAAAGGAAGTAAGCTTAGTGTACAGTTACTAGTTGTTTCCGGAATAATTCCTGCAATCTATATCTATTGTCAGGGTCAGAGAAAACTGAAGATGTGTGTACACACACTGATTTTTTGCATTCCAGTTATTCAAATCAAAATAGTCTAATCTAATCCCTTTGAGAGTATTCCTCTGTTTTTCTCCACTCTGTCTAAGAAAGTTAACATGAATGCTATGTAAGAATAGAAACACTTAACCGTTTTCTTTTCTTTTTCTCTCATTCTCCTTATAGCCTGCTTGGCCAGCTAGTGACTGAAGTAGTATGTTCATCAGCACTCTCCCAGAGGCCCCAAGCACTGGCTGGCTGGCTCAAAGGTCCTGGACTGAAATCCTGCTTCAGCTCCTTCCTATCTGTGTCATCTTGAGCAAAACTTGTAATCTCTCTGGTCATCATTTTCATCCTCTGTAACACAAAGGGGTTGGACTACATCATCTCTAAGGTCTTTTCCCCTAAATCTATGATTCTTTGATATTAGTTACCAGTAAGGTGATAAGTTTATTTGCATTCAAAGCTGCATGTACTTGAAGGTACTAAAACCAACTGTGTAGTCTAATTTTAGGCAATTTTTCCAATTTATAACTTCTACCATGAAAGTGATCATTCCCTGATCTTTCCTTCTTTACTCATTCTCAGTGACTATAAGGAAACTTGAAACCTTTTCATCCCCTATACCAGAAGCCTACAGAAGAAGAGGAGATAGAGGCAAGAAAGAAATAAAGGGACAGTGTAGGTCACTGACTATGAAGAAAAAGGATTCTCTAGTCTCAGGTCCACCAATTCTGCATGAACCAAACCATCAGCATCACCATCATTAGAAGTTAACCCTAGGGGCGGCCAGGTAGCATAGCGATTAAGAGCACCGGCTCCAGTGTTGAGAAGACCTGGAGATCCAATCCCAGGCTCAGACACTTAGCACCCACCCAGAAACACCTGGCCGTGTAACCTTGAGCAAGTTACTTAACCCCAATTGCTTAGGGGCAGCCAGGTGGCTCAGCGAGTAAGAGCACCGGCTCCAGTGTTGGGATGACCTGGATCAAATCCGGGCTCAGATACTCAGCACCACACCCAGAAATAATAACTGGCCATGTAACCTTGAGCAAGTTACTTAACCCTGATTGCTTTAAAAAAAAAAAAAAAGAAGTTACCCCTCACTGTCATGTATGCTCTGGTTGAACTAGTGAAGGCAAAAGTGCTCCAATCCAGTTGGAGGATTTGTCAAACCAGGGGTCATGAAACTGCGATTCCATTGCTACACTTCCCAGGACTAAGGTAAGGTAAAGGGATAAAGGAAAAATGGCAGGGTTCCTGAGTTCCCCCTCATATATGAGTCCAATCAAATATAAAAAGGTAGGATCTTCTCAAATGCCTTCAGTCTAGCTCCTGATCCCTCAAGTGCTGACAGTACAAATACTTGCAGTTGCCAGTCAAAAGTACTTACACATTAATATTTTGAACAAAAGCATAAAAAGTTCTATCGTTTTGGTCAGTTTGTCAATTAACAAGCATTTTAAAAGTCCTTACTACGCTCTGAGCATTGTGCTAAGCATTGAGGATACAAAGAAAGGTAAATAGTTCCTACCCTCAGGAGTTCATATTCTAACCAGGAAGACAACACACAAACAATCCATGTGAACACAAGATAAATTGGAAATACTCTCAGAGGGAAGGCACCAGCAGTGGAGGAGACTGGGAAAGGTGCCTGCAGAAGGCAGGGTCAGAGCCAAGTCTTGAAGTAAACCAGGGAAGCCAGGAGATGGGGATGAGGAGGAGGGAGACCTGAGCTCCAGGCATGAGACAGCTGGTGAAAGGACAACAAAGTGAGAGATGGAGTGAAATATGTTAGAGGAACAGCAAGGAGGCCAGTGTAGATGAAATACAGAAGGGGAATAACAAGGGTAAGAAGACTGTAAAGGTAAAAAAAAAAAAGGCCAGGTTGTAAAGGATTTTAAAAGGGAAACAGATGATTTTATATTTGATCTTGGAAGGAAGATGGAGCCCCTGAAGTTTACTGAATTAGAGGAACAACATGGTCACACTTCTGCTTTTCCTATATCCTCACCTGTGAAGTGGAACTAACTCACTACTTTCTGTAGCTGAACTAGATAATATTTTTAAGCTTCTCAAAAAACCTCAATACTCATCAAAAGCTGTGACAATTCATTCCATGGCACTGGCTAATTGCTGTTTAAATCAAGGGTTCTTAACCTGGGGTCTATAAACTCTTCTTTAATCTTTTGATAAATTTATTTCAACATAATTTGGTTCCTTTGTAAAACTATGAATTTTATTTTATATATTTAAAAACATTATTTGGAGGACTTCATAGGCTTCATTAAACTTCAAAGAGGGTCCATGATACAATAAAAGTTAAGACCCCTGGACTTGAAATAGAATTTGGTTATAATGAAGGACAGCAAGGAACAGATTCCCAGGAGCTAAAGAGAGATAACATCCAATCTTTCCATCTCTCTGAAGCAGGAATAGAAGCCAAAAGTTCTCAAAGTGTCTTTGGGTAACCTCTGCAGGTTCCTAAGACCATTTCTGGGGGTCCAAGAGGTCAAAACTATCTTCATAAATAATATTAAGAAATTTTAATTTTGAATGTGTCAAATACTAATAGATGCAACTCACATAAACAAAAACTCTGGCATGGGGGGGAGCCTCCATAATTTTTAAGACTGTAAAAGAAATCTGAGACCAGATAGTATGATATAAGCAAATATCAAGCCTTTCTACCGCCTTGCTCAGTCCTCATACTCCTTGACCTCTCTGTAGCTTGTGACACACCTGACCATTCCTCCATTTCCTCAGACACTTACTCTTTCCTCTTCTGTGACACTCTTCTTTCCTGCATTGATGTTACTGAATTGAACCTCACTGAATACAGTAAGGAAAAAAAAAATATATATATATATATCTTTAATCTCTCACACACATATAATATATATATATATATATCTTTACTTTTCCAAAGCCCTAAGGCTGAGATGGTTTTGAGAACCAGCCCACGGGAAAACTAAACTCAAAGGGAAAGAAATCCGAAAGTGAACAAAAGGTAAAAGACTGAAATTAAGAAAGATCTCAGGAAAAGAAGAAAAAAAAACTTGAGACTTTATGCATATATACAAAAGCCAAAAAAGAACATATTAATAATAGAAGATGTCCTCCAAATCAGCTTTCAAAAAGTCTAGGTAGGAAAGATTTAAATGAACTGATGCTGAGTGAAGTGAGCAGAACCAGGAGAACATTGTACACAGTAACAGCCACATTGTGTGATGACTGACTTTGACAGACTTGGCTCTTCTCAGCAATGCAAGGGCTTAAAACAACGCCAATAGACTCATGATGGAAAATGCCATCCACATCCAGATAAAGAAATATGGAGTTTGAATGCAGATCAAAGATTACTACTTGCTTCTCTTTTTTTGTTTAGTTTAGTTTTTTCTTTCTCATGGTTCCTCCCATTTATTCTAATTCTTCTATACAACATGACTAATAGAAAATATGTTTGATTAGAATGTATTTGCAGAGCCTATATCAGATTGTACTCCATCTTGGGGAGGGGGAAAGGGAGGGAGGCAGAGAAAATTTAAAACTTATAAAAGCACATGCTGAAAACTAAAAAATAAATTAATTATAAAAATTATAATATATATAAATAAAATAAATGTATTTATAAATATATAAGTATTAAATATAAAAATTATTTTTAATTGTGAATAAATATTGCAAGTAAAAAAAAAACAATGATAAGGCACAGAGCACCCTGCAGATTTCCAAGACAGCATGGAACCACAACAAATGGCTGAGTGGTTTAAGAGAGATTTAAGAATTGTGAAAGCAGAATTTATGGCCTATACAGGAGAAATAAATGGCAGAAAAGAAAAACTGGAAGCCATAGTGACAAATTTCACTAACGAAATAAAAGAAAGGGTATCTGAGGAGATAATACCTAAGTGAAGGGCAATCTGGAAGGATAGAAGCAAAGATCATTAAAAGAAAACATAATCTCCATACAAGCAAATCATATTGATCTTGAAATAAGATTCATAGAGACAATTTAAAGATTATAGATCTCCCAGAGGAACACAAGTCGAAAAATGAACACCATAATGAAAGAAATGAATATAAGAAAATCGCCCAGAACTTGTGAATACAGAAAACAAGGTACTGATCAAAAGTAACTATAGATCTCCTGAAAAATTGTATACCGCAAACTCCAAGATATATAGTAATTAAATCTAACCATTCCACTGACACATAAAAAATTCAGTAAGTGACTAGGAAAAAGACTTTCAAATATAAAGAAAAGGAAATCTGAATAAAGCAAAATTATTCTGTACCCACCAGAAACTGCAGGAGGGAATAGAATAATATGTTCTAAAGAGTAAAAGAGCACAAGATGCAACCCAAGATGATATAACTTGAAAACCCAAGTCTCACCATTAATGAAAAAAGATAAACATCCAATTTTTAAAAGGTGTTCAAAAACCGTAGGAAAGAAAATCAGACCAGAAGAAACTGTTTCTCAAGCAACCCAGACCAAAAAAAAAAAAAAGTAAATGAATACAACAACAAAATAACAATATGGGGTCTGTTAAGAGTTTTCTTTCTAGAAGAAAGCAAATAAAAGTGATCGTGGACAAACAGGTCTGAAACATTATGGCCTAAATCTCACAACACTCTGGCCAAAGATGTATCAATGTTTTTGTTGGATTAGGCTACAGAACAGGAGGGGTAGATAAAAGGAGAGAAAGGCCTAAGAAGGTAAGAGGGGAGTATCTGTTGTACCTTAATCGTGTCAAAGGTTAACAATGAAAAGAAAATTTCTGTGGTCTCTTAGAGAGTCAGAGAGCCTATAGGAGAATGAGAATGGAGGCCAAGAGAGACTCAAACATTAGGGGCGGCCAGGTGGCTCAGCGAGTAAGAGCACTGGCTCCAGTGTCGGGATGACCTGGATCAAATCTGGGCTCAGATACTCAGCACCACACCCAGAAATAACTGGCCGTGTAACCTTGAGCAAGTTACTTAACCCCGACTGCTTTAAAAAAAAAAAAAAAGAGAGAGACTCAAACAAGTGGAAAGGCAGGCAAAACCTTGTTTCATTGATGGGAGGGGGTACCACTGATGAATGCCCTCATGGGGGAAGAGAGATCTTCTGTAAAGGAAAATGGGGACTTTGCAGTAGGTGTGATCAGCATGGACTTGGTACATACAGAGACCATTCTTCTTAACCTAGGAGAAAGGGAACCAGAATCCCTAGAGGCAAGTGACACCTAGAGGAGCAGGACAGCATAGCCCCAGGGAAGAGACTGAATGGCAAAAGGAAAAGAAATGCTCTTGGGGAAGGCACCTAAGACAGCAAACTTAATGAATGTGTGTGCTTTGGTGTCTCCATAGACCAGCCCTTCCTGTTTCTCTTTGGGCCTCCCTATTCCCTCAGACATAACATGTATCTTTCACATCTCCTAACCCAGTCAAGATAGTGTCTTGGCCCTTGAGAATGATTATTGAATTTCTGAGAGATAAAGATATAGAATGAATTAATGCAAAAGAACATTCTAAACAACAGCCACAATATGATACGTTCTTGAAGATCAGATCCCTAAGCAAGACTCAACAGACCAAACATCCTGCTGTTGGAGAAAAATTGTGATGATGTAGTAGGACTTGTCCTGAGCTGACCTTTTGATAGAAATGTGAGCTATGCAGTTATGTAGGAAAAATGAGCAGGCAGACAATTCTGCCAAAAGAGGTGGCACAAAAGTGGAAACTGAGGAACATCCAGTAAACTCAGTTATCTCAGGAGCTAAGGTAATTTCACATATACTAATGGGACATTCTACAAAGACCTCATACACTTGAAATAAAATGCTGAAGCTAGAACACGAATCCAGCATTTTATTTCAAGTGTGACAATGGCCATCTAACCTGGAGGAGCCTTAGTTTCCTAATTTGTAAAATAAGATTTGTAATTTAAAATAAGAATAACATCTGTCCTAGCTACCTCATGGGGTTATTGCAAGAAAAGAACTTTGTTAATTTTAAAATGCATTAGAAACGTAACATTAGGGGGTGGCTAGGTGGCGCAGTCAGTAAAGCCCTGACCCTGGAGTCAGGAGGACCCAAGTATGGTTCCAGCCTCAGACACTTAACACCCACACAAAAAAAAACTAGCCATGTAACCTTGGGCAAGTTACTTAACCCCAATTGCCCTCCAAAAATAAAGCAAAAAAAAAAAAAAAGAAATGTAACATTATTGTCACCCAAATTATGTTGCAATAATCCTGTTTTAGAATCATTGTGGCAAACCCTTTGAACACATCAAGTAAAGTGTCTTACAAAATACCTGGAAGTATAAAAAAATACCTAATTGAAGCATTTGTTCAATTGTTATTCAGTCTTGTCTGACTCTGTGATCCCATTTGAGATTTTCTTGGCAAAGACAATGGAGTGCTTTGCCATTCCTTTTCCAGTCCATTTTCCAGATGAGGAAACTGAGGCAAGTAGGGTTAAGTGACTTGCCCAGGGTCACACAGCTAGAAAGTTAGTTCCCATTTGAACTCAAGAAGGAGTCCTCCTGCCTCTAGGGTCTGGCACTCTATCCACTGTGCCACCCAGCTGTCATTACAGCATTACTTGTAACAACAAACACCTGGAAACAAAACATACGCCCAATGATTGAGGAATGTCAGAACAAGTTACAGTGTATGCATGTACCAGAAACTTCCTGGCTCCCCTGTGGCTCAACTATGGTCTCTGTGCAGGTACCTACAAAATCCATACATTTATTTTCCTCCAAGGCTCCAATCCTGTCACAACTTGCCTGCTAAACATGTATATGGATGGCCTAAAAGCAACTCATACGGAGCCTATTATCTCCCTATTGCACTCCCTCCAAAGTTTCTGATTACCACTGGGGACACCACTATCCTATCAGTCACTCAGCTTGGTAATCTCAGTCATTTATTAATTTTCACCCTCTGTCAGCCCCAATATTCAATCAGTTGCCACCTCTTGTTGGTTCTGCCTTGCACTTTCTACCCCTTATGTTACCACTACCCTATTTCTAGTGTCAAGACCTCTCCTAAACTACTGCAACACTGTCCTAATCTTAACTGGATTCCTTAGCAATCTACCATGCTATTTAAAAGGGGCCACTTTATAGAGTGTCAGTGAAATCTTCTATAAAATGGGGAGGGGGGCAAAAGTATAACACAGTTACAGACGGAACTAATTTACTAAGTTTGCTTGACTTCTTACATGCTAGTTCAACGGAATTTTCTCCATAAGCAAAATAGCCTTTTTAAAATTAGTAGATATAATGATTTCTGAATGCAAAGTAAATACACTGACTCAAATTATTCAACCAGAAAAGTAAAGTTGTCAAATGTGCCACCTGAGTACTCATACTCCTTTACTGAAGCTTACAGCCTGAAGCGCTTCAGCCTGGCCCTTCTGGCCCTTTACAGTCTCCTTACACCTTATATACCACTGCTATCTACCTCCTTCCATGTACTCTGCAATCCAGTGACACTGGCCTCCTTGCGGTCCCTCAAACTGACCAACTCCAGACACTCCCCCAGGCTGCCCCCTTTACCTAGAATGCTCTCCATCCTCATCACTGCCTCTGGGCTTTCCTTCATTTCCCAGATCCTAGCTTCTTCAGGAAGCCTTCTCTATCCCACTTAATTCTAGTGCCTTCACTCTCTGTGCATTTCCAATGTATCCTGTGTACACAGCTGGTCTGCACATAGTTGCTTATATGTTTCCTCCCCCATTGGACAGTGAGCTCCCTAAAAGAAGGTATTGTCTTATACTTTTTTTATCCCCAGTGATTAATACAGTGCTTAGTACATAATAGGTGCTTAATAAATGATTACTGACTGGCCAAATGGCTCCTCCAATTATTACTACAGGAAAATACTTTGAAGGAAATCTCCCAATTAACCAATTAATAAAAAGAGAGCAAACAAACTATTGATGTCCCTTTATTTTCATTGTTGTAAAGTGTGTACAAAAGTAGACAATGGAGAATGTCCACAATGCAGAGTGCTAAGGATCTACAAAACTTTGCATTTCAACAGCAAGACTCATTCCCCAGGGGCAGCCAGGGGGTACAGTGAGTAAGAGCAGGGGCCCCAGCCTCAGGGAGACCTGGGATTGGTTCCAGCCTCAGATACTCAGCACCCACACAAAAATAATTGTCCGTGTAACCTTGAGCAAGTTACTTAACCCCGATTGCTTAAAAAAAAAAAAAAAAGACATTCCCCAAAGAAAGACCCTACAGCTTGGGATAAGGCACTAACAGCAAAATCGGGCAGTGTCCTCCAACTTAGTCATAGAAGTCAAGTCAACAAGTGTTTCTTAAGTGCTAAGTGCTAGGTATTGCACTATGTGCTAGGGACACCATATAAAGGCAAGAAACTTTCTCTGCCATCAAGGAGCTCACATTCTAATGGAGGAGACAATGGGAAAACAACTGTACACACAAGACACTATGGAGGCCAAACTGGAGGGAAAATGAAGAATTACTGAAATATGAAATCATGAATATATGGAAATATGACTTGAACTTCACCAAAATCAGTGTGGAAGATTCCTCCAGCTCAAAAGTCCACTCTCATCAGGAATCATAAAATCAGAGGAAACAAAGCCCAGCTAAAGCCCATCTAGTGCACAGCTTCTTGACCCTTTGTTGTGTCAGTGGAGCCTCTGGCAGACTGGAGAAGCCTACAGACTCCTCAGAGCCATGTTTTTAAAGGCACAGAATAAAATAAAATAAAGGAAGCAAATCAGGATGAAATACAGTTATCCACAAACTTTTTTAAAAACCATGTTCAGGGACCACAGGTTAGGAATCCTCTATCTCATCCAACCTTGCTCCATTCTAAAACAGAGGTGCAAACTGAGGCTCAAAGATAAGCTGTCTCAGGTCACACAGCTAGCGAATGGCTGGGACCAAACACTCACCCCACTACTACTTTCCCTCCACTACCACGTGGATCACAAATGCTCTGAAATTAAACACTAAGTTCACGGAGCAGGTTACCACATCTAAATTCTGTCTACAACTGAGGTGTTAGAGATGCCTACAAACATTTTTATTTTTAAATTATAATTAATGAGGATCTCCTATTTAGGATTTCACCTCAATCCTCATTAGCTGTCAGAAAACTCAGTTGGTTAAATATGAGACACAGTACACAAGGTAGGAAAGAGAGGCATCTAGCCAGGGGTCAAACATGCAGGGTCAAAGAGGAAAACTATTCAAAATTAGCTTTTATAAACACATATGATTAGAATGTCAGATCATTCACCTAATATTTATGGAGTACATTCTATGTACTGTCCCCAGCAATGGAGGAGATACAAAGTTTACACAAGACACAGTATCTGACCTCATGAGGTTCATTTTCTAAGAGGTCAATAAGGCAAGAGCACCAATAACGGTAATACAAAGTACCACATGACAAGGGCATTCAAGAGGTACAAAAGTATAGTCAGTTCTACTACAATTCAAAATGCATTCCTAAAAATTATGATGCTATGCAAAATTGCACAATTAAAAACCACAGAGTTTATGGGAAACATGGGATTAAAAACATGACACAACTTAAAAAACAACACACAGTTTTATATATGTTAAATGCTTAAGAAATAGAAAAAATCCACAATAAACAAGAGTGGCATCTCCACATTCAGGCTGCTACCTGGTCTTCACCCTGGGAAACAGGAGAAGGCACAGTGGTGAGGGGTGGGAGAGATAAAGTGAATGTATGCAGACTATCACTCCTCTTCCCACAGATCCTACTACACCAAAAGATATACTATATTTATCTATGTGTATGCATATATGTATGTATATATGCGTGTGTTTGGCACTCTGCCTTGAAAAAGATCTGAAGTTTGCTTGTGGAAGCAGGCAAAGGGTTGTAGCTCCTAAGTTATGTGAAGTAATAGCATTCTTGCCAACAAAATCACACACAAGCAAATTAGAATTCAAGTTATGCACAAACTGTTCTCTACTATACTTTATCAATCACATTAGAACAAATTCACATTTTCAAAACACGCATTATTGCAGAACTGACTATATTAGCTGCTTCTAACTACTCCTAACCTAGTTTACTGTCTTGGATAGATTAAGTACTGGTAATCAGTTACATTCTTTAAGGTTTGTTAATGTTGAAGTACTATGTAAATGTGAGTTGTTTTGTTGTTCTGACCAAATCTGTCTCTGACAAAATTTCCTTATTGGGCAAAACTTAAGGGGTGCAATGTCTATTGCCCCTGTGTAACCAAGGATGTAAGTAAATTAATTTAGATACTAGGGGAAAGGAGTAAAATAAATTTAAAACAATGTTCATTATAACCCAGAAGGTACACAGTGTTCACCAGAGGAGGAAGAAAACATTTGTGCATCCTCGGCAGGAAATAGTACAGATTGTAGAGCTGGAGGGGAGATCACGAAGTTCAGCTCCTTCATTTTACTATGAGGACACCAAGGCCCAGAGAAGGGAAGTAGCTTGCCCACAGTCACAAGCTTTGAGGATTGGACCTCCCCATACCTAAACATAGATACCCCTTTTTGTTACTGTCTACTAAAATGTGGAGCCTTCAGTAACACATGAGAGTTGATTAGGCATCAGGGAGACCCTTCCAGCATATAACTCCCCTCCTCTGGCCAAATGGTACTATTCTTTACCTAACAATCCACCAAAAAGCATTTTTTAAACATCTATGACATACTAGGAGCTGGAAATACAAATAGAAAAGTAAAACAGGCCCTGACAGAAAAGAACTTAAATTCTACTGCTGGGATATAAGATGTTCACCTCTAAGTCAACAGAGAATAGGTACAAAATGCATTCTGTGACTGAGGGAGCACTTCCCACTGGGGGAGTTAGGAAAGGACTTTTGAAGGAAGCAGGATCTGAGGTGAACCTTGATGGGAACCAGGGATTCCAAGATTTGGCGTGAAGAGAGAGGGCACTCCAAGCATGGGGCAGGCCATGTAAAGGCACATTGGTGGGAAGTAAAGTACCATTTACTAGGAACAGCAAGCAGGGCAGTAAGGCTAAAAAGGAGATTGTGTAAGAAGGAATGCTGTGTAACCAATCTGAAGAGCCCAGTCAAAACCAGACAGTCAAAGGCCAAACAGGGGAATTTCTGTTTATCCTAAAGATAAGGGAAGTGACAGAAGCTTCTGTGTATTTGACACCTCCAGCCTTGATGATCTCTAGGTTCCTTCATACTTTAAATGATCCTAGGCCCCTAGTTTCTACAGCAGAGTTCTCCTTAATACATGTCAAGCAGCAGAGAAGAAAGGAGAAAACTCATAACAATGATTTTAAAATATCTTGAAAATGCAGGATATAACCAGCTCTACAGCCTGCTTTTGAACACTTTTTTTTCCCCACAAACAAAACTCCTTTTAAAAAAAGTAAAGTGGTGGAGAAGGAGATTTGCACCTTTTTGTAAACACTTCCAAAACTAATCTGAGCATAGAAAACATTTTGCCATTGGAAGGGAGCTATCACACAACTCACATCTGAACAATAATCTTTATCACAGCTCCAACAAGTAGTCTTGTGACTCATTTAAATACATAAAGTAATGCTACCTTCTCAAGCAGCCTATTCCACTTCTGGATAGCTCTAAAATGATAGAGAAGCTTTTCTTCACAAAAAGGTTAAATATGACTCCCCATAACTTTCATCCATTACTCCTGATTCTATCCTCTGGAACCAAGCAAATAAATCTAAATTATGAAGGGCTTTGAATGACAAAAGATTATTATTTGATCCTGGAAGTGACAGGGAGCCACTAGAGTTTACCAAGTAAGGGGAGTAATATGGTCAGAACTACATTTGAAAGATCACTTTGGCAGTTGAGTAGGAAGGATAGATTGGAGTGGAGAGAGACTTGTGGCAGGGAGAAAAACGAGCAGACAATAATCCAGGCATGAAGTAATGAGGACATTTATGACACAGGTAAGTGTCAGAGGAAAGAAGGGGGCACATACAAGAAACCTAAGGAAGATAAAATCATTAGGATGGAAAGTTTGGATTCGGGTGGGAGGGGTGAAAGTAAGAAGTGGCATAAGGGAGTGTGGGTGACTGGGAGGATGGCAGTGCCCTATACAGTAACAGGAAAATTAAGAAAAGGGAAAAGTTAGGGGGGAGAGATAAATTCTGTTTTGAACATGCTGAGTTTAAGACATCTATACAACATCCAGTTCAAGATGTTCAAAAAACAGCTGAAGATGCAACACTGGAAGTCAACAAAGGTAGGCCTGGAAAGTAGATTTAAGAATCCTCAGCAGAGAAATAATAATAGAATCCCATGGGAACTGATGAGCCCACCAAGTGAGATAGCAATAGGGGGAGAAGAGAAGGGCCAGAACTACTTCTGCTTTCAGCAAATAGGAAGTTCCAACAGATGTCCAAATACCTTAAGACCCCTATTCACTAGTACATCATGCCTCCATTCTAGGACTGTAATCTGCTTCTCAAACTTCTTCCTTATTGAGTCTGTCAAACAGTATTAGAAGATAATAATAAGCAAAGCAAAATGGATGATATTCCTGTTAAGTTCCCTTTGCTAAAAAAGAAATCTATAGCTATATCTATAGCTATCAGAGGCATACATAGTAGTAGCTGCTGATTACCAGAGAAATGCTTTGGAACTGTCATTGACCAGAACATAGCAAATGAATGTAAAAATATAGAATATTAAAGCAAGATAATATGTTAAATATCATCTAGTCCAATTCCTTCACTTTAGAGATGAAGAAGAAACCAAGGCCTCATATCAAAAAACACGAAATTAGCTAATAGGACAGAAAAGGAAAATGATAAATTTTGGAGAGGATGTGGGAAAATTGGGACACAAATGCACTGTTGGTAGAGTTATGGACTGATCTAACCATTCTGGAAAGCAATCTGGAACTATGCCCAAATAGCTATAAAACTGTGCATACCGCTTTGATACAGCAATACCATTCATTACTAGGTCGATAACCCAAAGAGATCACAAAAAGGGGGAAAGAATCTATTTATACAAAAATGTTTAGGGGTGGCCAGGTAGCACAGTGAATAAGAGCACCGGCTCCAGTGTCGGGATGACCTGGGGATCGAATCCCGGGCTCAGACACTTAGTACCCACCCAGAAACACCTGGCTGTGTAACCTTGAGCAAGTTACTTAACCCCAATTGCTTAGGGGTGGCCAGGTGGCTCAGCGAGTAAGAGCACCGGCTGCAGTGTCGGGATGACCTGGGGATCAAATCTGGGCTCAGATACTAAGCACCACACCCAGAAATAACTGGCCATGTAACCTTGAGCAAGTTACTTAACCCTGATTGCTTTAAAAAAAAATGTTTAAAGCGGGTCTTTTTGTGGTAGCAAAGAACTGGAAATTAAAGGAATGCCCCTCAATTAGGAAATGGCTGGAACAAGTTGTGGTATATGAATGTAATAGAATACTATTATCCTATAAGAAAAGATGAGCAGGTGTATTTCAGAAAAACCTGGAAAGACTATGAACTAACACTGAGTGAAATGAGCAGAACCAGGAGGACATTGTACACAGTATCAGCAATACTGGGCAATGATCATCTATGAATGACTTAACTCTTCTCAGCAATAAAAAAATCCAAGACAATTCTAAAAGATTCATGATAGGAAATTCTATTTACATCCTGAGAAAGAACTACAGAGTCTGAATTTAGATCAAAGCATACTGTTTTCACTTTTTTTTTTAAGCAATTGGGGTTAAGTAACTTGCTCAAGGTTACACAGCCAGGTGTTTCTGGGTGGGTGCTAAGTGTCTGAGCTCAGATTCGATCCCGGTGCTCTTACTCGCTGTGCTACCTGGCCGCCCCTATTTTCACTTTCTGTATTTCTTTTATGATTCTTTTTCCTTTTGGTCTGTTTCTTCTTTAACATGAATATGGAAATAGGTTTTATATATATATATATATATATACATATTAATTGCAATTACACATACATAATTATGTGTATTCATATAATAATGAAATTGCTCACTGTCTTAGGAAATGGGTTGATGAGAGAGGGAGGGAGGGAGAAAATCTGGAATTCAAAATTTTTTTAAATGAATGTTAAAAAGTGCATTTTTAAGTAATTGGGAAAAAAAATACCATTAAAAAAAGAAAGAAAATCACTCAGAACAACAACAAAACCCCCCCACAAAGTTAGTTAATACAAAGTCAGAACTAGAACCCATACTTCTTATCTCTGTTCAACACTTTTTCTACCATACCATTTGTTCCAAATTCCAGGTCTGTTTCAAATGACGTGCAAAAATAGAACTTTCCTCATGCTACAATTCATTTTATTTCCTTAGCTATGCCTATCCACTTAATTCTTCATTTCTAAATAGATTTGTCCTACCCAATCCCATCTCCATGTAAGCAAATATCCATTAAAAATTCAATTCATACTAAAACTATTTCACGTAACTACTTTTGTATTTCATACCTTGTCTTTAAGATAATTTCTAACTTATATTTTGGTTTTTTTTATCATTGTGTTTTGTTTAATGTAAGAACAAGTCCACATCAGAGAAACTGGTTCAGAGAAATTAGTAATATTTCCTAATACTCTTTACTCTTAACAAATCAAGTTCAATATGTCTTGACAAAGTTACTTTTTTCAAAGGTTAATGGCAGTTCAGATGTCTTTGCAGCAGAAGTTACTAGAGTATATTCTGCCTCCTTCTGGAGACTTAAGAGAATATTAATTTTGCAAATGTTTAGAGGTAGGTAATGAATGTGACTAGGGCTAAGCATCTATCATGTTCTTAATAAAGAGTATAATTAACCCTTCAGAGAAAGACATTACATATTGCCACACACACACACAAAGTATTTGATTATTCAGAGTAAATCTCGAAATCAACAATACTAAGTACCAAGTGATTTTTGTTCTTTATTTCTAAAATTTCACATACAATTCCTGAAATCAGAATATACAAATCAGCATTTATAAATTTACAGATTATTATAATAACATAGGAAAGTATAAAGATGATGAAAATGAATCAATGTCCTTTATCTGCTTCTCACTCCCATTCCACAGGTTAGATTTTTCAGTAATTTTGTAAGGAAAGAATTTTAGGGGAGGAAGGGGGTGGGGGCAGAACGAGAAGATAGGCAACTGTAACTAAAATTCACTTTTCTTCCTATTTCACCTCCTTACATTTTTATAAAACTGCATGAGAAAATGGAAGGGGTAATGGGTCCAGAATATACTCTTGAGAGTGAATCACAGCATTGCTCTTTACTGATTGGTTGACACTGAGACACTTCACAGCTGTATAAACTTACAGAGCAAAGAAGAACTAGGGGAAGTATTTCCACAATAATCTAAAGGAAAACAATGCTGAAAAGCTTTAGAACTTTGATTACTGTAGTAACTAATTATGACCCAAGAAGACTGAAGGTTAAGAATGTCTCCAGCCTCTCAGAAGAAAAGTGGTAGACTAGAGATGCTAAAGGAGGAATACATTTTCAGACGGTCAATTTGTTCATCTGATTTGCTTGACTATACATATTGTTATGAGGGATGATTCCATGGGGGAGAAAGAGATAGGGGAGGGGTCACTGAGAAGGGGCAGTGATGTAGAAAAGAGTATCAATAAAACAAATAAAACATATCACCTCTCAGTCTGTTTCCTTATATCTAAAATGAAAAAGTTTCATTAAAAGATTGCTAAAAATCTCTATTTGTTGGGGTTTGGAAATCACTTTATTATTTGACAATCATGTTATTTAACCATAAGGATACTTATATTTCCCTAAACAGGCATACCTATTCATTTTAACTAGATTCACCACAAAGAACTTCAAATCTAGAGAATTAGAGAAATGATTTTTAACGTAGTCTCAAATATTAAACTTAAAGGTTTTTCAATCTTAAATTGAACATATGTAGAACACTATATATTAGTAAAGTGTGACACCACTGCCCAACTCATATTACAAACATAATTATTTAACAAATATTCAATTTATATGTTTTAATAGTAATATACACATATCATTGTGCTTACTAGGCACCATGGCCAAAATAAAAAAAATATAAAACTGGGTTCTAGGCTTCATGTGACAAGAGGATAGGGATATAATTTCAGAATATCAGGTTCACTAAAAACTCCTATAATTTATGGTGGAAGTCAAGGAAATAATTGACAACAAGGGGAGATCTCAGAGTCAGGAAACTGAAGCAAAGGAAAAATGAGAGATAGTAATGCCCAACAGACATAGATCTCTCTGGGCTAGTAAAATACCCAGAATACCTCAATCATCTTTACTCCCTCCTCACCCAAAAGTTACCAACAGTAACTAGTTTGAGGTTGGGGAGGGGAGGATTATTTTGGTTTGGGGGGCTTTTGCTTTGGTTTTTTTTTTGGGGGGGGGGGAGTAATGCTTTAGTGAGAGTTCACTCCAATTTTAGAAGGCAACAAGAAAATAAGATTCACTTTATAGAAACTTGCTTTGCATCTATTCCATAAATCAAAGGTCCCCAGGAAAGAGATTCCACAGGAAGGTAACCTATACCAATGTCTCCTTCTCCTTTAGCAAATACATTTCATTCAAAGGCTCCTGAGATGATAGACAAATGCCACAATTTGGGTTTTCATGTATTCTCATGTTCCAACTTTAAACTGTAATGTCAATAATTATTCTGAACATGTAATGGTCTTGTGACTACTCTGGGTTTAAGCATCAATTAATCAGCCAACTATGGCACAGAATCTATTAATTCAATAAGACTAGTAAATTAATTCAAGTATTCAAAAAATATTTACCTTTTAAGTGCACACTAATAAGATGCTTTGGCCATAAAGAGTTTAATCACAGTTCTATGCCTGGGGACAATGTTAGAGATCAACCAAAATTCAAGTTACCCTAATATCTTACTGTTTAAGCTCAAAAATCATAATGAAGCCAACCACTATTTTCTGGGTATATCCTACAGAAGAGGTATCAGACTCTGCAGGCAAAACTCCTTTCGAGTGTGGTCCAAATTTAATCAAAGTGTAACTGGAAAAAGTTTAATAAAATTAATAAAAATACAATACAACATAGATAATGTTAACACATGGTTTTCTAAGTTAATATGAGGCCTGCAAGAATCCATTTCTATTTGAATTTGACAACACAGTCTTAGCATATATCCAACAGATTTGAATGTAGACAGAAATACAATGCCTCTGAATATACATGCGATTTTTCTTGTCTGTGATTCTGATCTAGGCCACAGATCTTACTTGTCTCTAAGGTACCCCCATCGATTCACAGCCCAAAGAATTTCAGCAGCCTTGTAATCAAATCTTGAAGCTAGCCACTTCAAATCTAAAAGCTAACTACCTCCAATTTCCACAGGCCACAAGAACTGGCTCCAAATCTAAGAATCCCTGGTACTTAGATTTCAGAAAATACAAAAGTAGGCCTGACAGTAAAAGAGAAACTGAAGCAGAAGCTTCTATCAAAATGATAATGTGTCCCCAAATCAAGTCAATAATGAGCCTACTGCATCATTAGTCAAATATAATATAGCAGATGGTTCTCCATGAAAGTTTAAAAGTCTTTTATCCAACTTAACCTCCCTTACACTGTAGTCTGAAGAGCCAAGTCGTTTCACCATACCAGTACCATGTTTATCCCCATTTCTGTAAACTTCTTCACTCTATTTCTCTAATCTAAAATGCCTTCCCAAACTGTCAGTCTAAATCCTCCTCATCTTCCAATTCTTTCATAAAGTTGTCCCTTGATACCAATGTCTACACTCTTTTCTGAAATCCAGCAGAATTCACTGTCCTCATTTTGGCATATCATAATACAATATATTTATGTTATATGAAACATGACATATGTTTCATGCATATGACATTCTACCAAATGAGACTCATCTTAAAGCAAAAGAGTATTTTATATTTCAATTGTTTCCCCCATGGTGCCTAGTACAGTGCTTCAAAAGACAAGAGAAAGCCTCTACCAACATACAGTCTATGTTCTCCACACGTTAGTAGGCAATTCTATCTGAGCAGCTATGACCCCAAAAAATAACCTTGTAATCAAACTTCTCTTTGAACTTGATCATACTGGACAACAGACATAGAGTTTATTACCAAAAGAAGCACTTTCACCTAGGAAAGATCTACCAACACTTGAACTCCCTCAACAAATTCTGTTGTATCCCATGATTACTTTCACACTATAAAACATGAGAAAAGGACTTTAGTTAATAACTGAATAGATCACAAGTAAGTATATTTACAGTCATCCTGGTCTAAATAAATATGTGTGAAGGTCTAGGCAGGTATTAGTGGCACTAGGGAAAGGGAAGGAAGATATTCTGAAAACAACCTAGTAAGATGTCACCAAGGTCCTTGGGACCAATATATGACTTTAAGTAGAACAATCTAATTGATGTCTCCTTTCAAAGGTACCAGTTCCTCTGAGACACGGACCCTGTAACACAAATCATAATTTAATATGTCGTTAAGTGAAAGAAGTGACTCCATCCCTGCAAATACTATGGGAGTGTTGGTTTGGGTTTGGTTTGGGGATTGGTTTTTTTTTGACCTAGACTTGTGATTTCATCCCTACAGCCAAACGTGATACATGAAACTAATTTGTGCTCAGAGAAATGTGCAAGTGTGCTCCCTCTTTATACAATAAGGGACCTCATAGGAAATCAATCACAAAAGAGCATAGGTACTACCATGACTGGGGCCTCTCTACCTATCACTGGACAACATTCCAATGTATCAGAATCCTATCTTTTCCTGCCAGTCTGATACACTGAGTAAATCTCTATGGATTGCAGTATTATGATGATACAATATTTGACATTTCCAAAGAACTTTTTATTGTTCAAATCGTCAACATCATGTAAATAATGTTAAATTTGTATTATTGCATTGATTATCACAACAACTTTGCTAGGTAAGTAAGGTATCTAATGTCTGGCTTTTCTTTAAAAATTAATTTGATCACCTTTCAGAAAAGACAGCTGCCAGAACAGAGGCAGACAGCCCAGCTCCCACATACCTACACTACAGTAAAAAAAAAAAAATTCACAACAGAATAATGATCAAGAAATTCAATGACCAACTACAATAACTAATTTCTTCTACCTCAGAACTGCACAAAAATCAGCTAGAAGCCCATAGGCAATTTCAAAGGGGGTTCACCAGCAAAGCCAACACAAATAAGCAGAAGCCTCCTACTAGAGACAGGCCACAGATAAATATAGTCTGCAAGGTTCTGTATCAAGAGGCAACAACAATGGAGGATCCCTTGAGAAAGTTTTATAGTGGCCAAAAACCCACATTTAGGACCTTGAGGCCACAAAGAGCAGCAACAACCAATGTGACATGGAAGCACTCAGAGCCAGAGAGACCAGAAGCTCAGAGGCATCAAAATCTGTAGCATTTTGTCTTGAGATGCCATAAGGGTCCCTGAAAATCCAGGTGAGAGGTAGAGGTGTCTAACCTGGGGAGGTGGAGGTCAACACAGGAACTCAAGTGACCCAGGGTAAGACCAAGTAGGGCCAATAACACTACTCAAAAGAATAGTGGGAGGGGTGGAGGTCCTGGCATAAAGCCCCAATTCAGGAACTAAAGCTAAAGAGATAAGTAAACCAAAAACAAAACTGACTGGAATAAAAAATTACTGTAGATCTAGAAATGCTCAAAAATCCAGCAGAGAAAGAGAATATAACACTGTTAACAACTATAAGCAGAAATCAAAAGAAATGGTGAATTTCCCCCAAAGTATTCATGAATACCTAGAAGGAATAAAGCAAGAGATTTTTAAAATTAAATTAAAAACTCTTGAGGAAAGAATTGGAAGGAAAATAAAAAACTTAGAAAAGAAAGGGATAAGGGCAGCTAGGTGGCACAGTGAGTAGAGCGCCGGCCCTGGAGTCAGAAGGACCTGGGTTCAGATCTGGCCTCAGACACTTAAAACACACACACACACACACACACACACACACACACACACACACACACACCTAGCCATGTGACCTTGGGCAAGTCACTTAACCCCAATTGCCCTCCAAAAAAAAAAAGGGGATAAATCTAACTCAAGTAACAGATTCCCTGAAAACTAGAATAGTCTAAATAGAAATCAATGATCCATGAGATGTCAAGAAACATTAGAACAAAATTAAAAGACTGAAGAAATAAAAGAAAATGTGTAAAATCTGACATCAAAAAGAACTGACCTAAAAAATAAGAGATAATTTAAGAGTCATTAGTACCTGAAAACCATGATTAAAAAAAAAAAACTGATTTCAAGAAATCATAAATGAAAACTACCCAGATCTATTAAAACTAGAGGGCACAGAAACAGCTAGGTGGCACAGTGAATAGAGCACCAGCCCTGAAGTCAGGAGGATCTGAGTTCAAATCCAACCTGAAATACTTAACACTTACTAGCCATGTGACCTTGGTCAAGTTACTTAACCCCAATTGCCCTGCCTTCCCCCCTTCAAAAAAAGACCTAGTAGATTCTACCATAATTGAGAGGAAAGCTTGGGATATAAGATTACAAAAAACAAAAGATACAGGCTTACAGTCAAGAATAACTTACTCTGCAAAACTGAATATAATACTATGGGGGAGGTGAAGGGAAAGAAGGAGAGAAATGGGCCTTTAATGGAATCAGAGAACTTTTAAGCATTTCTGAGGAAAGGACCAGAGCAGAGCAGAACTCTGAAATGAGAACACAAGGCTCCAGAAAAATCTAGAAAGGTAGACTTATCTGAACATTTGGAAGGGGATTACAAGAAGAAATAGTATCCCTTCAAAACCATGATGTTTTCACAGGGTCTTGAGAGAGTTAAATAAGAACTGTTCAATAAGAAAAACAAAAGACCTGGGAGCAGATCGATTCTATTCTTTGAGTCTGAAGAAGGGGAAAAAGAGAGCAAATAGAAGAATATACTAGTATATAAAGGAGGAGGAAGAGGGGATAGATCTTACTGTTTCTTAAAACTGGGGTATATGAAAAAAGTGTACAAACACAGAGAAAGGGAAAGAGGAGAGGACATCAGACGAACCTCACTTAAATGAAATATGCAAAAGGAGGGTTAAATGTACACCCAGAATTTGGTATAGAAATTCATCTAACATAATGTATAGCGTATATACATTATCTCATTTGATCATAATCATAAGAAATAGCAGAAGAGATAATTACAAAGAATCTTGGGTAGTGGGAACTAATGAGAGTAAAGTGAGCAGAACCAGAACATTTTATACAACACTAAAAACAAACAACTATGGAAGACTTAAGCACTATGATTAATGCATATTAACCATATCTGCAGAGGACCTATGTTGAAGCACATTATCCACCTCCTGACATAGTGGTGATGGGCTCAAGGTGGACATTTTTAACACAGCTGATATGTGAATGTGTTTTGCTTGACTGTGTTTTTTTCTTGCATGAGCTTTTTTTTCCTTTTCAGTTTTTAATGGGATGAACAGAAAACACAAAAGGAAAAAGGGAAGGTAGCAACAGTAACGCCCCCTATCCAAAAAAGAGTCCATTGAAATATTTTTTTCAATGAATAGAAGAAAAAAGAAGTTGAGAAGGAAGCACGGATAAACAGTAGTTTTGAAAGTAACAAGTTGAACTTATCAAATATGTGTGTGTATGTGTGTGTGTGTATATATATATGTGTGTGTCTGTATGTGTGTATATAAAATCTTTTAAAGCAAGAGGTACAAAATGGAGATTTGTGGTTTCATATGCAATCCTCTTTTTTGTGTTCTCTGCTTGTGTGTAATTTTTAATTTTAAGTTCAGAATTTAAAAAATAAAAATAAATATCACACACCCCAATTTTGAATATTCAGACAGGGTTGTGATTATATAAAGCTTATTTATATTTCTTTGAATAACAAACTTTACAAAGTCAGTTGGAAGTCTAAGGAAATCTTATTTCTCCTCTCCCTGAGTTCTATATCTGACATCATATCCACCCCAAGTAATCAACATTCAAGGGCAAGTTGTACCACTAGATAAGTTTCAAAGATACATAAATCAAGACTCCGATCACATGGCATTATTAAAGAGCCTAGGGTAGATTTCAATGGCAGCACAGACCATCTGGCAAGACACCTGCACTAAATTCATAACTGGTGATTCCAAACCAGCAGCATTCATTTTCCCTATGGTTTCTATTTTTCACATTCTGCTCTAAGTATCTATGTCCTCGACTATAAATACCCCCCAAAGTAACCTACATATGTAGGTACAAGCAAAATGAGTCCCTGTTTTAATTACTAAGATAAGTGCCCTGGGACACTTTAAGCAAAGGACTTGGTGAGATGGTCCAGAGAATAAAACTGAACTGGCAGTTCAAGTAAACACTTAGAGCTTACTACATATGAGGCCCTGGGCTAGATATTAGAGATATAAACATAAAAACAAAAATCAGGCTCTGTCTTCAAGAGGCATACATGCTACTATTCCCCAGTACCTAGAAGTGGATAAGTAGACAAAGGATCATCTGAAGATGGAGAAAACAACAAAATAAAACCCTATTTTATGAAGAATTCACACAAGGCAAGCATTCCCATGTAGGTCAGAAGAAGCAATACAAGGACATTCTCAAGGTCTTCCTGAAGAACTTTGGAATGGATTACAAGACATGGGGAACACCAGCACAGGACCATCTAACACGGCAGACCCTCATCAAAGAAGGCGCTGTGCTCTATGAGCAAAGGAAAACTGTAGTAGAAGAAACACGAGATGCGCAAATTTGGAGCCATCTCCATTCCAAATGCTCAAACTGCCTATTTGTGCCCCACCTGTGGTAGTGCCTTCCAAGCTAGTATTGGTCTGATCAACCACAGTCAGACCCACTATACTTTGACCCCAACATTGTGATGTCATTTTGGTCCCCTTGGAGTATGAAGGACAACAACGCATGCACACAACAACAAAGGAGATCAGGAAAGGCTTCACAGGAGGCAGCATTTGAGCTTCATATAGCTGGAAACTTAAGAGCCCACTGGGGCTCACATATTGCCAGCAGAGAAACCCAAGTTCTAGTTCTGGTCCCATCACAACTTAGCTGTGTGACCCTGGTTGGGAAAGTCACTTAACTTCTCAGACCCTCACTTTGATCATCTGCAAAATGAGGAAACTAGGAGCTGTCCATCTATCTATAAAGATTGTTGTAAGGATCAAATGGATGAGAAAGCACTTGGAAAACTATAAAGCTCTACTACAAATGCAAAGAATTGCAATGATTATTGTGAAACTTCCTACACTTTAAACCAAAGTCCTGAACTTTTGCTTAGTACCAGTTGACCCTCACTCAGTCTCACTGGTCATGATGATTTGTCTTCTAAATATTCAGATACAATTCTTATACTACTCTGGCTCTAGCCAAGGAAGCTTCTGATTTATTCAGGTCTACTGCCAAATTAGGCTTGTCTTGTTGGGCTTTGGGGTATTTTTGTGTTTGGGTGTTTTGCTGTTGTTTTGGTTTTTGTTGGTTTTTTTTTTTTTTATTATTAAACCACAAGAACTATATCCCTTAAGGAAAAGTGCTGAGGGGCCACTGAAAGACCTAAACTTTAAAAGCTTGAACAACTCAGAAACAGAACTAGTTTCAACTGTATCTAAAAGTGGAGAGAGAATGGAGTGAGGGGAGTTAATAGCTATGTAAAAATAAATAGTTTTTGAAAAGTCAAAATGATTGCTGGAGGCAAAGAGAAATGTTCTCTTGTTTTCTCCCTCCCTCTGCCCACCCTCTCTGACCACTGAAATAACATCACTCAGGGCTACAAACATCTGTAACTGCCCGGGGAATGTACAATACATTCAGAAACTCCAGGCCCACATATCCTGTAGCTCGGAACTTTACAAACAAAAGATTGGGGGAAGAGAAAGAGAGGGGGTGGGGTACAGGGAATAAAGGCTTAAAGATTAAAGTCACAGGCAGAGACAGACGGCTCCATTTTTTAATAACTGAAAACACGAGTTGTGCCTGAATGTGTTCATTGTTTAGCAGAGGGGGCAGTCTATGCAGGCAGGACTGCCTGGCGACAAGGCTGCCTTTCTATCAAAAATAAGATTTAGAAAAAGAAGAAAGAAAACGAGGGAAAAAAAAGACATCAACCCAGTGCTCTATTTTCTGCTTATAATGTTAAGCACTTCAGCTAGGTAGGAATCCTCACACTAACCCTGCTCTGCTACCCTTTGGAGTCAGCTGGAGGAATTCCTTGAAACATTAGGTGCTGTAGATTTTGACTTTAAAAAAGACCCACATACACAAAGGAATGTGTGTATACACACCATAGGAAACATCCCACATGTAAACTCATAAGTTCACTGGTTACTTTGAAATGAAAAATCTACAGTGTCAAGCTTTAAATATAAATGTCCTGAAACCAGAAAAGGCACGTGCTAAAGCTTTAACAAGATGAAATTTCCCATTCATATCTGTTCTCCAGTTGGGTATTAATGGCAAATTTCACATTACTTGAAATAAAAATGAGATTGCACTAAAGTGACAATCAAAACCTTTTTTTGACTAACATTCCAGGGTTACATAAGCCAAATGGTGGGAAATGTGTTGTGGTAAAAAGAGTACTAGGTTCAAAGCTAGAGGCCCTAGGTTTTAATCCTGCCTTTACTATTTACCTCCTAGGTGACTAGGCAAGCCATATCAATGAGATGGACCTCAGTTTCCTCTTTGGACTAAAGGGTCCTTCCAGCTCTATTATTGTCTGACTCTAAATCATCTGGCTGAACTCTCAGGTGATTTGAAAATTGCCCTAAGTTTTTTAAAAGTTAATATTATATATGGGTAATATAATATATAACATATATTGTATTTATAAAGTTAATATTTTATATATATACATACATATGTATATGTGTGTGTATAAATGAAGGAGAGAGCACAGGAATGACTTCCTTGGGGCCTTCATGGCCTCTAAATAACCTCAATGGGGGGTCAGCTAAACAAATTAACAGTATATGAATGTAATGGAATATTATTGTGCCATAAGAAATAACAAGACGACAATTACTTAGATAATTATTTAGGAATATTTGTATGAACTGATGTAAGATGAAGTGAGCAAAACCAGGAAAGCAATTTTTAAAACAATAACAAAATGGTAAAAACAATTTTGAAAGACTTGAGAACTTGGATAAACACAATGACCAATTACTGTTCCAGGGGATCCACAGGGAAGTATACTACCCAGCTCCTGACAGAGAGAAGCTGGACTCAGACGGCAGAAGGAAACAGACATTTTTGGACATGGCCAATGCAGGAATTTGTTTTGCTTGACCTTCATATTTGTTGCCATGGTTCTGTTTTTCTTTTTTTTCCCAAAAAAATTTTTGAGGGGGAGAGGGCAGCAGAAGAGGCAAGAGAAGAGAGAAGAAGGGAGGGTAGGAGGGAGAGAAAATAAGAGTTACATTAAAAACTAAAATAAAATAAATTCTTGAAACCCTCTAATGAGGTCTATGTTCTAGTTACAGCATAGAATCAAGACAGATAAAAGGCAAGGCCAAATGAGCATCATAGTTATGTCAAGTATACTGCCTAAAAGTTAGGCCGCCAGACCAGATTTACTATACTTGAGTACACTAAGATGGGGCAACCAGGACTTTGCTCAAGTACATTGATATTTAGAGGGTGCAGACAGCACTCAGCATGAATGATAAGTTAAGAGTAAGTCACCAGAGGATATACTTCCTCCACATGATGCCCCTGATCAGTCCTGCTTTTCTAACTTTAAACCCCCTAAACTCCCACACATCACCCTTCCATCCCTACCCACCCTCTCTACCTTTCATCACTACCTTGGGGTTACATCCCAAGGTCTCTCCCCAGGAAGGATTTTATATCCCAAAGTCAAGTCTCTATCACCCATAAAGCAGTATCGCAGAATCTAAGCCCTGCCCCTCTCCCAGCTGAGTGTGGTTTAAAGGGCATATTTCATTCTGTTTGCTATAGGTGTACTTTGAGCTCAAATTGCTAGTTATAGCTCAGACTGTACTATAAGGATGAAGGATCTTGTGACTTACTACTACGAGTACAAAAAACAATCATATCATCTCGCTTTTGTTTTGTGCCTAACAATTTATAAAGCCCTTTTCATATCCATTTCCTCACTGGAACCTCACAATGGTCCTGTGAAAAGGGCAAGGCAGATGAGGTGATCTATATCGATATCTGAGGATACAGGATCAGAGACACTAAATGATATGTGCATGGGAACACTTCATAAGATCAAGCTGGGATTCAAATCCAGGCTTTCTGACTCCTGTTGCAGGGCTCAGGCCTTGGGTTATTACAGAGCTAGTTACTTTGTGGGAAGACAGTCCTTTAGCCTCTCTGGATTTCTATTTACCCTCTAGAAAAATGAAAATCACATCTGTTCTCCTATCTGTCTCTCAAGAATGGAAGGCCATGTTCTAGACAAGCAAGAGATAATAACCATATTTTCATATAACAGCATACTGATATTACTGGCTTTTGAATGCTCCTCTCTTCTGCCACTGAATACCTAATTGAGCCCCATGAGATAACAAGTGATTTTTTTTTATTACATAGTAAAAGAATAATATTTTCCAGGAGCTATTTAGTTGCTCATTTAAAACCAGTTCATTCCATTACAATGAAGGTAATATTCCTCACTGAGCACTAGCTCCAGGTAAAACAAAATAATGGAAATTCATCCTATGTTTTAGTTAACTGAAGGAAGGAAAACTATTTTAGATTTTTAACATTTAAACAAAAATAAGGAAGGCAGAGTTCTTTTATTTAGTTTCTTCAACTCAAAAAGCCACAGAACAGTCTTTCCTCTGACTTTAAAAGTAGTTGAGATTATAGAAAGTACTCTAAACTGCCAAAAGATGTTAAGGAAAATTTGTTTGAAATCTTAATCATAATGCTGGCTACTGTGAACCCACACACAGAGGGGAATAAGATAAGCCAAGGAGATGGTGATGAGGCCATCTATCTTACCTTTGTATAGGGCTTTATATTTAAATGATGACAGGGTCCTAACCATAACTTCTGATAATACCTAGCTAAAACAAATACCATATTTTCTGCCCAGCTCATTCACTGCCCCTGCCACCCCAAATGTATTGTGAATGAAGTTTTTCTTCTTAAAAAAAGTATTTTCTCTACTGCGTAAGAATGAGGGCCCCAAAATGTGGCATTTAAAGCAAGCATGCCCATTCAAGTACCCGCTGGTTGTGAGAAAAGAAGACGTTGAGGAAAGCGCTTCCACTTCTCAGCACACCCCCATAAAGGACTGACCCACTGGGGGTCTTGTTGTTTATATTAAAAACACTGTGTTGATGTCCTGTAGGTTTTTGTGAACTAGAAAGATTCCATGTCACAGAGAAGAGAGGAGGAGAAAGGAAAGGGGGAAACGAAATATGAGCTTAGACACCAGAAATATAGGATAAATACTGCCTTTGTGGGTAGATTGGGATGTTTTTCTCATGCAACTCTTAGAATGAATGAATTAAGGATTTTTCCCCCCAAAAAAAGTATATATACTTGCACTAAAAACAGCTATTCTGTATGCAGTAATCATTCTCACTTAGATAAATATACTATATCCCCCTTCCTTTTCACCCTCCTCTTTGCAGAAAAATAACATCTACTGACACATAATCAAAATCTTTTTTATCTCATGAGTAAAAAAAGGAGTCAGGCATGCAAATGAATTATTTCATGTTTGTTTTTTAAACAACCTTTTAAAACAAGAAAAGTCTCTAAGAGCAAAGAAGCATCAGGAGCACAAGTGGCCCAGTGAATTCCACAAAAGTACCAGGTGACCCATCTGCAGATTATATTGCTTCCCAGAAGCTCTTAGAGTTATAATGTTTTCTGAGGTTCATAGGGGTAAATGTGCCCAAGGAAGCTACCAATTAGCTTTTCTTTTTCATTTGCAGAATTCCAAACTATCCAAAGCTTTTCTCAGTGATATTCAGGATTGTAATATGACATTAAGCATTTGATCCCTCTGATACTACTGGTCTTACTCCCATTTGCTCATTAAAAAAAAAAAATGTGCTGGAAGAAATTCAAGGCTTCAGAAGCAACAGTTAGGGTTCTGGGCTTTCCAATAAAGCCAGCAAGAAACTGAAGGGACAAAAGTGCAACATTAATTTTCTTGGCAGCAAAGGCCACCATTATCAACTAAGTCAAGACAAAAGACCATCCTCAAAATTCATAAAAGCAAGTTGTAATTCTAAGATGTTTCTCTGAGGAATAAAAGTATATGGCATGTACCCACTTCCATCATTAATTGTATTTCCTATGCCTCCAGTACTGAGAACTCTTGAGGGCAGAGACTACATCTTCTATTTTTTGTGCATCTCCTTCAACATGTAGTACATGATGGGTGCTCAATAAAAACATGTTAAATGAATGAGGAAAGGGAGGAGGAAAATAAAGAGAAACTGGGAAGAGAAAAGAAAACACACTCTCTCATTACACAGTGATAGTCTTTCTAAGCCAGATGAATACAATTTTATTGTGTGCCTTGGTTCTGTACAAAGGTGGGAGGCCAGTGTCAGAACAATAGCCTAATGCATAAAGTCAGTAGTACAACACACTCAAAAATCAAAATTTATTAAGCAATTATTAATAATTATACATTTTATAGTTTGCAAAGGTCACTGTACATACGACCTCATTTGTGCCTTTTGAAAAATCTTTGTGGTTATTAATTATTAACAATAACAATAATAATGCAGGAATTATCCCTTCACAGAAGCAATGTAGAGCTTTAAAGAAGCTCCTTTTAATGTCCTCAAATTTTTTTCAGAAACAAAGACCCACCATTTTAATAACAATATTTCCTCAGTGTTACTTTGTGAGTTCAATTCCTGGAACACTGTAATCTCTGAAGAACTATAGGTGCATAATAAATAAGAAAACTACAAAGAATTAGAATCATAGGATCAAAATTCTAGAGCTGGAAGAGATCTCTCATCTTACAAATGAGGAAACTGAAGCTCAGGGAGGTTCAGAGGCCTGCCCACTGGAGTAAAAGATGTCACTGGAAAGATATATGGTCAGAAAGAAGATGGTATGGCTAGTCCAAGTGGCTGACACAAAGTGCTTAATAATGCTTGCTGACTCAATGACAAGAAAGGAACCTCTCTAGTACTCTAGAAAAAGCCCAAAGACATGACAGAATGGACGAGCATAAAGGGGCTACAATTGGCACCAAGAAAAGGCAGCTCTACATGTATGAGACCATAGCTCCATCTGAATATTGTACAGAGGAGGAAATGGAGGCTCAGAAAGATGAAATGCTTTATCCATGATCACACAGCTACCAAGTTGCAGAGGTGGAATTTGAACCTTGGTATTCCAGACTCTTAAGTCCAACACTCTCTCTATATATCATGCTAATTTATTAAGGAATAAAAATCATATCCTGAAAGAAAAACTTTAGTCACTGTGCCTCTAAAGAAGCATAAGGAAAGGTCTATCAAGTCAACAGAGATGAAAGAAATTTGTTCTGGCAGAAAGAAAGTCTACATTCTAGTCCCTGTCCTACACTAGATGACCTAGGAAAATTCACTCCTCTAAGCTGAGGTTCACCATCTGTCAAATGGAAGAACTGGATCAGATGATGCCAAAGTCCCCTCCTGCTCAATTATTCTATGATTATCATTAGACTAAGCCAAAAGAAAAAACCAGCAGCAGACCTAAACATCGTACTGCCCTGTACAAGTCTCCCAAGAGTTAGGAAATGACGGGGAGTAGTCGACTGATCATTACACAGAGTAGCAGAGCAACTTTTCCTATTATTACTGTTATTTAATTGTATCAATCATGTCTGACTCTTCATGACCCCATTTGGAGTTTTCTTGGCAAAGATACTGGAGTGGTTTGCCATTTCCTTTTCCAGTTTAAATTACAGATAAGGAAACTAAGGCAAACAGTGTTAAGTGACTTACGCAGGACCAGACAGCTAAGTGCCTGAGGTCAGATGTGAACTAAGGAAGATAAGTCTTCCTGACTCCAGGCCCAGCGCTTGACACATTGCAGCGCATTGCTACTAACCTCTTGAAAAAGCAATACTCCTAAGCAAAAGGAACATGGGCCAATACACCAATGTGGAAATGGCTAGTTAGGTATCCCAAATATAATGTAAGGTCAATGGAGAGACAGAGGCAAAATGAGATACCACTGATGGTAACCTACTTTTCCTTGTATAGCCAAATTATACATGAAAGTTTAGAAATAGTCAATTAGATGCAATAATATGGAATGATATTGAAGGTATGGAGTGAAACACATTAGCTATGCATTCCAAATACCTGAGTCTAGAGCCTAGGCTGCAAGGCAGATACTTTCACCATCTAGTACAAAGGGTCAGCAATACCCTGGCTGCCAAATTTTTGCCTAAGGCCCAACCTGGCAACTATCCCAGAGTCCAAAAAGCTGCACCTGATTGGCATAAAACAAAGCCACTTTCATCTGCCATACAGAAAAACAGCCCTGAAGCTACTAGTCCCCTGCTCCCAACATACTCAGCTTCATCTTGATCAGAGCAAAGTCCTTAGCCCTCTCTTAATACACTGATCTCATGCCCATTCCTTTCCAATCAAACATACACCCTGTATTTGACAACCAGACTTCAATTTACATGCAGGATGCTTAATCTTCACTTTCATATCCTGATTTTCACAATTAATAACAGAATAATCCAACAGGCAAAAAGCTGGGCAGGAATCACAAGGTCCTTAAATCTGGGAGGTGACAGACATACCAGGTCAATTAGAGAGAATCAAAAGTTGGTCACCAAAGATATGGAATGCCAAGCAGAAGAGTTTGTGGCAGGAAGGACAATTCCAAATCAAAACACCCTCAGATAGCACTGAGTGGTGACATTGTCTGAGGAATATAAAAAGGAATCAAACAGAAGGTTCATATCTTATGAAAATGAGAAGGCCTTAAGTCTCACAAAGAGACTGACAATATTTTCAGCACATGGCATCTTGTAAGGTCTTGAGCATTTGTACACCTGGGAGCAAAAGGTGTACAAGGGAGCAAAAAAAAAGGCTCACCAGGCTCACCTCAAGGTGAGCTTTAACTGGACAACTATTACTGGTAGCAGGAAGCTCAGAAGAGCCATCTCTAGTGGACCTAGCACAGTGCCTGGAACACAGGAAGTGCTTAACAAACTCTAGGTGAATTGAACTAGTGAATACTACACCTAATAATCAACCATTTGTGTAAGGTCCTAAGCCACACTCCTCAGTTTCTAATCCTTAATATGGGTAATCACACACACACATACACACACACATGAGTAGCCTGTTGATATGTTCTAGACTAGGTTGAAAATGCATATCTTAATACTAAAGTTGTTCAGTAGGCTTATGATTTTAAAAAGCAACTCACACACACACACACACACACACACACAATCTCTCTCTCTCTCCCCTCTCCTTCCCCCCCGCCCAAATAAAGCAGGTTTATATTATTCTTAGCAGTCACTGGGTAAGTTCTGTTAAAAAAAAAACACACTAAAGGTACTAACATAAGAGAAAACTACATAAAAGAAGAGGTAAAAAGGGATTAAAAACTGCTTGGATACAAGACCACCTGATAGCAGCTATTTTTAAAGAATAGTTTCATTCTCCCTCTTTTCCTTTTGTATTTGCTATCTGACTAGTTATGGAGACATATATATATATGAAGTACACAGCAGCAAGAAAGTAAGGATGGTGATCCTCTTTATGCTACTCCTACAAGGCCCAACCTGACCCAAGCAAGCCCCATGTCAGCAAAGTCTTCTTAGGTAAAAATGGCAACAAAAAAAATCCTATGTGAACCTTGAGATACACAAACCTCCTCTTCTCCAAAAAATTCACAAGACATCTCTTGCAGATGTTTACTGAAATTGAAATTTACTGTCATGGATTCTGGAGGGAGCAAAGAATTCCCAGGGTCATCAATTTCTCCATCTACTATTGAGCCAAATGAAAACCAGTTTCATGTTTAAACCAGGATTTCAGAAGCTTGGACATGCAGTGAGAAGAGAAGGGAGGAGGAGGAGAAGGAGGAGAAGGAAATGCCTAGGGAGCTCAGGAAGCAAAGCAAGGTGCATTATCTCCACTCAAAAACCTGCTCTAAGAAGGAGACGAAACTGTCTTCAAGCTCATAGTTTATGAACCAATATATTTTGTAAACTTTGGCAGAGGTAAAAAGTCAAAAACCACTGGAAAACATTCTGATGTGATATATGCTATATATTAAAGGAACTTCCAATACATTATGTGTTGAGTACCCTTAAGTCAGGCTCTGACACCTTATCATGGCACAAAGGGGACCCTGAGTCTGCAAAGGCAAAACCAGTGGACTGCAAGCTCTAACAGTTTCTCCTTCACCTCAAAGGCTTTAGGGGTAGGCCCAGCCCATGCAATACATCTGCCATAGAAGAACCAATCACATGTAAGCTCCTTGAGGACAGAGACTATTATTCTCCTATTTGTATCTTCAGCACCTCCTCACACCTAGCAGGAGCTTAATAAATGCTTGTTGATAAAAAGTTCATTACCAAAAAACTGGCAATCAGATGATGATGGGATGAGGAGTCACTGTTGTTGTTCATCCATCATGTTCAAAGAGGTCCGCTGACATCATAGGCAATGTCTTGACTTTTATGAACTTGATTTTAGTGAGGCAGAGTTGCACAAAGGCATCAGCCTCACTGTCACTTCCAGAGTCATCGAAGTCCAATGGCAAGACAGAAGTCAGGATGACTAGCAAGGGCCCCAGATGCAGTGGGTGACCTTGGCATCTTCCATGTCTGACTAAGCCCTAAACATTCCACAGCACCTGCTTTAGCCAACTTTGTGGCTGTTGGAACAAATCATTCTCATCTGTCCATTCCACCACAGGAAGTCTTCACATGCTTGGAGGGGCCATTCCCCTGACTCACCAACTGGTCTGAAGCCTGTCAGTGACCCTCATCCTGGGTTAGCCTATCTGCCAAGATGGTTTTACCAGGGTATGGCTGCTGCACATACTACAACCTCTTGGAGCCACAGGAGCACACATTAGGTGCTCAAAAAATACTGATTATTACTTCTAAAAGTCTCTAATAAATGAACCAAAAAAAACCCCATATATTAAGCATTTAATATATTCCTTATGACTCATGAGAGAAAGTTCAGGGTTCTTACCCTAGAATTAAAGGTCTACCCTATATTTTCCACTACTAGGTCCCCATACGGGTAGCACAACCTCATGGACAGTATGCTGGACTGGAAGTTAGGAAGATGTGATTTCAAATCCCTGTCTCTGACACTTATACTTATTAGCTCTATGACCATAGGCAATCACTTTACTACTCTGGAACTCCGTTTCCTTATCTGTAAAATGGGAGGATGGGTATCTAACCCTTATGGTGAGCCTGAAATGTTATGATAATATACATAAGTGGTTTACAAATCTCAGAGTGTTCTAAAAAATCTCTTTCTGGACTTGGGTTTTCACTACTCCTTGAATAAAGGAGATTCACTAACATCTCTGCTCCACCTCTAAAGAGTTCTCATAGTAACTCATGAAGATCACATGCTAATGTGGTAGAATGGTTGCAATACAGGTCAGTAGCAGGTGTGCCCACACTGGTGAACATACAGTCAACATATTAAACCCAACTTGACATACTTAGAATTAAAATTTGATGAACAGAAAAACAATGTACATATAAATCAACAAGAGTGGCAAATAGGGCTTATAAGAGCAGTAGAACTTTAATGAGAAAGGACAAAGGGGGAAAAAAGCTCTCTCCAGTAGCTGTTCCTTTCTTTACTTTCCAAAATTATCAAATACTGGCATGCTAAAACTCAAAAAGAGGCAGAAACAGAGGCCTTCAGTATTGGAAGGAATCTCAGAAGTCTCAATGTAGTATTAATCCATACCTGAAAAAGAGTACCCTCTATAGCATACCAAAGGAGGCTTTGTTGAACTCAAACCTAAATCCAAGAGCAAAGAAATAACTATAACCAGGTACTTGCACAAGATGACTAGAAAAACAGTGACAGAGATAACAGAAATGGGCCAAAATGTCTGGACTCTCTATGTCAGCATTAGAAAACTAGTAAAAGGAATTAATAGCCCTAAAGAATTTATCAAGGGTACCTCCTTTGCATAGAGTGTATCTCCACAATCACAAAAAACAAAAATCATAACAATCATTTTAACACAAAGGGAATGCCCACAGGGTGTTTATATTTCATTTGTTATTATTATGCTACATAATTCCTAATTTAAAGAAATCCAATCTGGGCATGATTAGGAACTCTAATGGTAGACCACCTACTGGTCCCATCAAGTATCAAATACTACTGGAAGAAAAATAGTCCTCTACCTAGAAAGTCTTTGAAAAGAGAAAACACTTCAAAACTTCTTATCTCTATCTCTAATATCCCTTGCCAAGTTCTATTTCCATCTTATATCAAGGATTTTTTTTTTAAGTCTAAATTTGGACACAAGACAGAGGCTGGCAGTATCCCTTGGGAACTGAGAAACACAGCTCAAAACAAAACAAAAAAACACCAAAAAGAAAAAAAACCACTCAATATCCATCTATTTGCCAACCTCATGTGATCCATTCAGAGGAATGCTGGCATACACTATGAGTTTTGATAGGACAGTAAACACATGGAGAATGATCTCAACAGGAACAGGGAATAGTAACAATGGCAATTATTTTCTCAAGTTATTTTATCCTTTATTTTAAATGGAGACCATGGAAGTACGTGAAGAAATGAACAAAGTAGAAAAATTAGAGACCCCAGAGAAAACCAAGGAGATGCAAGAGCTGAAGCCTGACAATCACAATACTTTAAGGTCTCCCAGGCAAATTGTTGTGTTTGCTACCTGTCCAAAGGACATGGTCATTTCCCCACACATTCTCTAAGTATGTCCTTACATGCACCCTGCCTTAACTAGCAGTGCATTCCTGCAATGGAACTGAAAAGATTAGACCCTGATACAGCCAGCCAACCACCTAACTGACTGTCACCAGCTAAGAAACCTTACTTTCTCCCATGATCCTGAACTCTCACAAGATAATTATAACAGTTAATGAAATTTAACAGAGCGGCCCAGTCAAAGCTTACAGGAGGAAACATACTCCAAAGAGATTCCATGAGTAAAGAAAGGTCTTTTCTCTTCCCCATGGGCTTTATATTTCTTATTATTTTACCACATGCAATCTTTAATGATTTTTTTTAATTTAACAGCATTTTAAAAAGAACATTTTCAAATGCAAAGGAGAACAGAAAAAAAAGTGATACGCAAAACTACAAATCTCTATTATGCAGAGACTGGGGGTTTTTTCCCAAGTATGTAACTTCAACATGTGACTTTCAAAACTATCTTGTTTGTCTGTGTTACCTGCTGAACTTATTTCTGACTACATTCAATTTGGCAAATTTAATCAAAGTATAAGGGAACCCTGTTGTTTCCATCTTCCTAACTGAAGAAATACTACTGGACGCCAATATCAAACATAGCCTAAGTATGATTTTCAGATGGGCCAGGACCACAAAAGCCTCATTAATCTTGTCTCTTTCTCTAAAGGGGTTTCTGCCACTCAGTATATGGCTCACTCTTTCACACTTTAAAGGGACATGAGCAACAATGACAAAAATAGATATTATGGCTCTAAATCCTGCCAGGTACAATAAATGTGTGAGGGCTTTGGCTCAATGATGAGATTTCTATTTGAGAAAAGAAAGAAAAGTTTTCAATTTGTGAGAGTACTAAAAGAAATACAGACATTACACCACCAAACATTGCCCTCAATCAACTTCACTTCACCAAAACATCATTACTTCACTTCACCAAAACATCATTAATACATTATACCCAAATCTCCTTCTAACATTATAAAACAATGCTGTAACACTGTTCTTTATTTCTCACTGTTCTTTTATTTCCAGAATTTATTTATTTTTAGTTTTCAACATTCATTTCCACAAGATTTTGAGTTCCAAATTTTCTCCCCATCTCTCCCCTACACCCCACCCCAAGATGGCAAGCATACCGATTACTCCTTCCCCAGTCTGCCCTCTCATATATCCCCTCCATCTCTCCCCTTACCTCCTTTTCCCTTACTTTCTTGTAGGGCAAGATGGATTTCTATACCTCATTGCCTGTATATTTCAGGTTGCATGTAACAAGTTTTTTAACATTTGTTTTTAAAACTTTGATTTCTCACTGTTCTTACCATTCTAATTGCTCCTTGTAACACATGGAACCAAGTTTTGCCTGTAGCTGCTTCATAAAGAGCAAGTTCAAGATATTAAGTGAATCAACACTAAAGCAAAGGGTGATTCTGTACCCACAGAACATCACAGATAACACCACAGATTTAAATACTTTTAGTTTTTGTGATTTTAGTTTGTTTGGCTAATTCTTCCTCAAAAAAAATTTTTTTTCTCCTGATTTATTGCACTTAGATGGCTGAAGCCCAGAGAAATATACAAAAGTGGCCAAGGCAGACACTTAGAACAAAGACAAAAGGAAAAGCTGAGAAATAAAATTATTCCTCCCCCCACCTATTTTGATATTGAAAGTTCGGTAATTTAAGCCAGATACTCTCAAACATGAATCTCAAAGTAATGGCTTTTTCTGACCTCCCCTCCAAACAGGTGAGAATTTTCAAGAAGAAAAAATTTTAAACCTGATAAGACAGCAATCTCCCACCTTGCTGACTCAAACATACTTACTTACATATTAATTGCTTCAGACCCCCAAAACCTTGCTGAACTGGCTAAAATGTTGGCCAAACTCAATAATCCAGCAACCTACTCTTAAACACAAATACTTCAACAAGATAACTTTCTATGTTTAATTTAAAAGTACTGATTGCTTTTTAATGAAATGCTTTCACTGCCTGCTTAGTACTTGCAATGTGCCAGCTAAACCCACTATTTAAACCGGGAATCATCTGCAAATTGGTGGGGCAGTCAGAGGATTTTAAGACTAAATCTGACTATGTCATCTCTATTACAAATAGATACAATTCCTAAAATCGATCATTTTAAAATATTAAGCTATAGGTTGATTTTCCTTGATACAGAGGCAATGAGATATGGCTGCTGATACTCAAATGTAAGTGACTGAGATTACATCAACACGGGGAGAAAATGTATCCGAGACACTCCAGTGCAGACTCAACGTTAGTGGCTGTGCTATCTCAGCTGAACTGACCTAGGCCTCTTTTCCTCTCCTGTCTGTGTTCCATGTTTGACCCCTACCATTTACTTTCAGTACTTCTGCAAACAGCTTCCCTTACGCTCCCTCCCCCGGGCTGCGAACATCTCACATTTCGAGTTCACAGAACACGTTTTGTCCACTTTGGGAAGTGGCAGTTTGGCAGAGGGGCGACAGCTTCGGAAGAATCTCAATCAGAAATAGGTTCCATTCATTCATGAGAAATTAAGACACTGTCAGTAGCTGGTTTAAAAAAAAGACAGAACAAGGAGTTAAGACTGGGATTCCCATGTGCCCGGAATCCTGAAGAGCCCTTGAGCTGGCTATAAAAACACAGCAAATGTTAGAGATAGACCATCTAGCTCAACCCCTCATTTTACAGAAGGAAACATCCCCACAAAATCGTACTGTATGGGGTCTAAAAAATCTTCAGTTTCTGAACTGCTAGTTAGTTTCATGAATAAATTAGCTATAAAATGAGTAATCACCATTAAGATTACTTTCATGGCTATTTTATTTTTTTTACATGAACATGTCAAAAACATATTGAACTACTGTGACTAGGGATTTTAGGATTTAGCAAAATCACTAAAATGAGAAACTGTAACACATAATATTTGGTCATGGTACAGAAAAAAAAAAGGCAGTATTAGCTACCCAAGGAAACCAAACTGTACACAAAGACCAATTTGTGCTTCTAGAATCAAAAATATTTATTCCATTGTAAATATATACAAAAATCTCTTTAAAAAACAAACACAAAGTTTCACTAAGAAAATAAAAGTGCTACATTTACAATTGTTTTAACTCCTCCAGTCTCTCTGACACATCAGGAACATAACTTTCTTAACATTCACATGCAAATTTCGTCTTTTATAAGGCTACTGTCTGTAAGAACTGACAATAAGAGAATCAATATTTAGTTATGACTAAAAAATATATACATTCTGTATCTCTGTTTTTATTGCTTTTAATTTGGAGGAGGAAGGGGAATCTCGGAAACTAAATTTTACAGTGTTTGTTCTCAGCCCAAAGATATGCTATATCAAAATTATTTTATATTGAATTTAGCCCTTTAATTTAATGAAGGCAAAAGAATATTTTAGCTATCTCCTTAATAAGCAGCTTTTAACTACTCCAAATTTGCCCTCTCAATATGAGCAGCTTTTAACTACTTTAAATTTGCCCCCAAAGTATCCCCAGAAGTCAGCAGAGATAGTAACTGTCTTTGACACAATTAAAGAAAATGGACTCAGAAATGAAATAGCTTTGATTTTAAAAATAATATACTCTGCATAATTTTACTATGCAATTGGTGACTTTCTACGAAATATTTTGTGTTTATTGAGCAAGGATTTTTTGCAACAATCTATGTTAGTATTTGTGTACTTGTGACAATGTACACATAAACCCAGCAGCAGAGTCTGAATTTCACCCTGAAATAAATGTCAAGCCTTCATTTATGCCAACTTTCTTTTTCTTTCTTATTACGTTTTTATTATGATTATTACTTTTTTTGAGAAGCTTGCCTCACTGCTATGCTTTCCTCAAGAATCCCAACTCAGCTATGGATTCTTAGCTCTTTTATATGTCATGTTCATCTATAATTCAGTTTCTCCATTTACAAATAATTTCATAATAATATAAATGTAATCCTTAAACATCAATTAAACATTTCTTTCTATGTATTTTTCAAAATTTCCCCAGTCAATACCCATTCATTTTAAGCAATATTTGAAGTAATAAAATTCAAAACAAAAGCACTAAAATTTCTTTGGTGAGATCTGACTTACAGTAAAACTCTTAACCTTCCCCAAGCAGGCATGTTTTTCAGATCTCATTATAGTTTTTCTCCAGTTACAGCAAATTATCCAGACTTTGCAGACATTTTTTGATTTGAAGAATAAAAAGGAAACTGAAGAGAAAAATAAAATATAAGCAAAGTCCTGTGCGGGGGTGGGGGAAGCCCTTAATGAACCTCATGTCACATTTATTAGTTTAAGAGAATAAAAATCAATTCTAGACAATCTGGTTTGAACATCAAGTTATCATGGTTGCTATATTTATTCAGACTGAAAATATTTATTAAATCTAAATAAATATTTGTTGCATCTGTCAAACTGCATTTAGAGACCCAAAATTGCTCTGGGGTTAAGAAACATGAGGGGAAACTCCCCTCCACACACAAAGGCTTAGACAGAAAAAAAACAAAAAGTCCTTGGAAAATAAGTTTTCTGAGTCTCTAGGCCTAATTCATATTTCTCAAGTGTTAAATAAAAGCTGAAAACTCATTTAGTTTCCTCTCTTGTCCTGAAAATTAGAAATTACTAAAAAGAGAAAAATCTTTCCAAGACTCAGTAATGTAAATTAAGTTAGAATTTTCTGAACAACACTAAATCAGAGGCACTATACTATACATACAGAAATAGAAGATAAACATTTACCTTCTAGAAAAGAATGTTCACATGTACCCTGCTTGGTTTGTGGACTGCAATGGGATCCACAACGCGAGACCTCTGGATACCCTGGTATCAGATTGTTTTTGCATTTGTACTATGTTCTAGTGTAGCACTAACTAGTTATCTCATTCAAAAACATAATTATACTCTTTCACACATTTTTAAGTATGTTTCATGGAAACTTATTAAACTTTGCTATATGTTCATATCCAGTGAGAAGTAGAGATCTCACTTTTAAAACCACTTCTCCAATGTATACAGACAAAATAAACATATTTCTACTATTTCATTCATATTTCTGTTCAAGTTTCCCCGTTCAGATTTCTCCTTTCTCTGAATTCCTGCTACAGTAGGAATCAAGAGCATAGAGTTTAGCATTTAGCTGTTTTCTACAGTGCTTAGGACAGTGCCTGGCATATTCAGCTGTTTTAGACAAGTGAGAATCTTAGTAAGCAGACTGTAAACTACTTGGGCATAGAAACCATGTCTCATCCATCTACATTTACAACAGCACTATACTGGGCACACGGGAGGCACCCAAATATTTGCTGATCCAGGTTCTCTAAGATGATTTTGCTCCTGAAACAACCAGTTGTAAATTTCATCATACCACATTAGCCCTTATTATGAAGAATCTCTTACTATGCTTGGCCAGTGCACCTCTTACCCAGCATTCCTCCTCCAGTTATATAGACAGCAAGGTTTTATCCTCTTTTCCTATCTAGGCCCATCTCCTCAAGCCTCGTTCACTCTGATTACTCACTGTCATCATCTCCATCACTCCCTTCCTTTCTGTGATTCACCAATAATCTTTGAGTCAATGAAATACTGCTCAGGCAGGCCAGAGTCTCACTCTACAGAACCACTGAAACTGACACCGTCTTTAGTATTTAAAGCCACACTTTAAATCACTTCATATCTGAAAATGTCAAGGAATAGGCAGGCAGTATCAGACCACCAAAGGCAATCTCCAAAAGTCAACCACAGGTTCAGGTAATTGCGACCTCCTTTTTTACAACAAAAAAAGGATCAGGCTTTGAAGAAGGGACCACAACTTGAAAAGAGGAAACAATTACCATCATTAGAATTTCACCCAACCATGAGATTTAATCTCAGGCCCGGGACCTATGAAGGGCTTGGAGGAAAGGGGCTTTCGTTGGACACCAAATTGCTGTGTAGGGATAAAAAAAAAAAAAGTGCCGCTGATGACATTAGTCAGTTAGAGAGACTCAGCTTTGTCTCATGTCCTGTAGAACCGCCAAGTATAACAAGGAATCTATTTTTTCCCTCCTCTTCCTTGTCTCAGAAAATACAAGAATTTTGTTTCTTTCTTTGAAATAGTTCTTGCATGCTCTACAAGTTTTTCCCTCCCAATTGCAATACTAATGGAAAGGGGTATATGACTCTCCAAAATTCAGCAAATAATGGCTATGTGCCCAAAACTGAAAACTGTGCTGTTTAGTAATCCTTCAAGCCCCAAAATAAGCAGTAGAATCAAAGTCAAAGCCCCTCTTCAGCTTTTCCCCTAGAATAATTTCAGAATGCAGGCCCATCAGCCTATCTTCGCTGGAAGAACAGAAAGAAGGCCTTGGGGGCAGAGATGCCAGAGCCCGTTTTCTTAGGTCCCCAAGCATCAGGAGAGACTTTTCACACCCATTCCACATCATTCTCATCACCGAAAGATCACTGGCAAGCCGAGCCTCTAGCATGATGAACTCCTTGGAGAACCTGGGAGCAGTGCAGACATATCTACAACCAGCACTTCCAGACAGACACATTCTTTCATAAGGTTCATCTGAAATTTCCCCTTTCTTTCTTTTTTCACCTCATTCTCCTGCACTTCTGGTCCCATTTTTAGCCATGAAAACAAAAAGTATCTCCTTTATTCCAACTCTTCTCAGTATTGCTCAAACTGATAATTACCACTTAATGCAAAACTAATCAGTTTATGTTTTGAAACACAGATCATAATTGAAACTGGAAGCTGACACTAATCATTTGATGTTCACTTGAGGAGACTAGATAGGCTGTGCAGGAACATTTCAGTGAGACTACTGATAAGGAGAAGGGAAATAAAAATTATTGGTGTTTACTCTGCCTGCAATGCTCATGGAAGGAAACTATTCTAAAAGGGAGCACTTCAGAATGGTTATTCAATCTGAATTTTACAGATAGCACTGAAAATATTTTCTCACAGAATGCAGCATATCTCTGCCATCATATCTATCCTGTGCGCCGTTCACGTCTTTCATTGCAGGAATTCTCACTCAATTTTGCTCCATTATGAGCCGACTGTGACCCATAGTACACAATGCATTCAAGAATCCAGCTGGAAATTACTACCCAGGAACATCTGTCCCCATTGCTCAGCTTGCCAGCCCTGCCTTAGGGATCTAAGATGGAAAACAACTCTGATTCCCCATGCAGAAACAACTTTTCATTCTACTTACAAGCTAAGCTCAGATGGAAATTTAGGGTTCAGGCATTTTTCAAAAATTATATTCCTGGAAAAACATGTTATGAGTCTCTCCTTAAAGTACACTGCTTGGAACACTTCCTTTCAAAGTCAGACACTTCTAATAAAAGCTAACCAAGAAGCATCATGTGGAAATGCATCCATGACAAGAAGGCCACCCATGGTTCTCTCCTCACATGGCATTAGTCACTTACAATTCTGTATTAAATACCATTTATTGATTAAAATATAATAAGATCTCAGAATGATTAATACAGTATAAAATTTATATGGTTTGTATCTTACATACACACTTGCTTTGGAAGATTTATGTATAGATTTTAAAAGATTAGAAGAAGGTATCTGATTTCATAGAATCCTAAGCCTCAAAAATCAGTCTTTTTTTTTTTATCAATATCAGAAGATCAAAGGGGTAACGGAGTACCTCCCATCTAGATTTGGTTTTGCTTCTCTAGAGATGCCCAGACCTGTCAATCAATAGATATACTTTATGGATCAAACAAAAATAAAAGCAGAACTAGAGAGGGCACTTGATGGGTATGTGTAAGATACTTCTCTGGTCAAGATTCCACACACATATACAGTGTCAGTCTCATCCTTAATATCTTTGCCTCCATAAAAGGGGGGAGGGGATTATATAGTCAACATTCCTGCTACTGTCCTAACTTAAAAAAAAAAAAAAAGATTTAAAGTACCTAAAAATCAATAGTTCCAGGCTGCAGGGTAGGATGTAAGAATAATATCTTTTTAAGGTCACAGACAAATAAAACCAACAAAGATATTCCAATACTGGCAAAGGCTACTGTCTAGAGAATGTAGGAAGACAGGGCAATAGATAGTACAGCCATCTAATTACAAAGTCATTAATTGGCAGGGGAAAAAGGGAGTTGTAGATACCAGTAAAGAGTTCACAGAGACCAAAGTCACTCCATCTCAGACCTAACACTGCCACCCACTGAGCCGGGGCTTCCTTCCTACCTTTAAGGCAACAGGATATGAAAATGCCTTGCTCTGGTTCATAGTCAGCTCCCGGTAAAAAGTCAGTTGAGGATATGAGGACTGGTAGGCAGTACTCACACCTTCAAATGCTTTAGAAGTTGTCCAATTACTCCTACACTGATACAAAGAGGAAGGAGTCTGTTTGACCCTTTGCTTGAAAATAGAACTCATGCCATATGGTTTTCAGTCAGAAAGCAGTGGTTTTGCTTTGGAGAGAAAACAATTTTTAACCTCTGCCATGTAGAAACAAGTTTAAGATCCACACTTTTATTGATTACAAAAATAAAAGGTGAACACTACAGTATCTCCATAAGAAAAAAAAAATTGGTACATAAGCAGCAATTTTCTTTAGGAGAATAAGGAGGCATATGAGGAACCAACGTGTCTATAGCCTGCATTTTATTTTGTCTTGACTAAGTCTGAGGTCATTCCAACTAGGCTGACCTGTTACCCTATACATCCATCATAAAGATGTGAGATTGCAAGCAAACACTGCCCTCTTGTGCACCAAATAGTTTCAGAGTTAAGGACTTACACACTCCATAATAAACAGTTCCACAGACAATTTTCAGTTTGTAGATGCCAATGGTCACAGGGACCTCTGTTGTATGTTATACAAAAGACAATATACTTAAAAAAAAAAAAAACCAGGGCACTTGTTAAATGAAATGTCCCACAGAGCTCTTTGGAGAACATTTTGAAACAGGGATAGCGATGTAGTTAAAAACTGCATATACTGAACAAAAGAACTGTGTGAATGCCATTTCAAAGGAGTAAAGAATTACATTGTAAATAGAAATAATCTGTCAGGTGCAAGAGTGAAGGGGTTATTTTGAAAGTCTACTGCTTTTTTTTTTTTAATAAGTATTACCTAAGAAATCTATAGCAAAGTAGCAGATGCCTTTTGATATGAAAAATCATTTCCTAGAAATGAGGTTTCCGTGTGATTTTAGAATACTTTCTTCTTTCTCAGATGACTGCTCACAGTTCTATTTCTCTTACCTACCCTGCCTCAACCCCTATTTGTCAATATCAGTCTTTCTTTGAGATGAGCAGATTGCTTCTGCATCATTAGACCTCCCCAGTGGTGCCTTCGGGCAGAATGGATAGAGTGTCAGGTATGTAATCAGGAATACTCATCTCCCTCAGTCCAAACCTGGCTTCAGGCACTTGCCCAGTGTGACCCCGGGCAAGTCATTTAACCCTATTTGCCTTAGTTTCCTCAATCTGCAAAATCACCTGGAGAAGGAAATGACAGACCCCAGTATCCTTCCCCCCCAAAAAAGCCCAAATGGGGTCATGAAGAATAGGACACAACTGAAAATAAATGGTGCCTTGGGAACACAAAGTTCATAGAATTCAATTAAGCTTTCAGAAAAGGTTTTGTTAAATGAGTGTCCTAAGATTTTGGTCTTCTGAATAACAATTAAAAATTGCTTAAGTACTACAATTCTTTTCGCACATTGTCTCCTACATTAGAAGGCGGAGAGCATGCTTTTGCCTTTCCTCATATTCCCAGTGCTCAGCACAGGGCCTGAAAGACTAGAAAGATTCAAAGAAAAAATCAAGGTAAATGGTTCCCTATCCTTGGATCCACAGAGGTCAATTTGTCATAGACCAATATAGGGATGGAGACCAGACGTAAAGCGCCTGCCTTGGTCCAAAGAAATCCCATATCTGTCCTATCTGGTCAGTAGAAACCTTTAGAGAGTTCAGGTTTAGCATGGATCCAGAGTCTGGTTATATACCTTCAAACTCACCCAAGAGTATACCTAGACTCTTAAACCCAATCTAAGTTCCCAAAGATCCTCCAAATCTAGACCAGACCTCACAGTCATACTAGATCAGAACAAGTCATCTGATTTACTCCAAGATATAATGACACCAAAGTGACTTATGAAAAAGGAAGAATGAATATAACTTGTCCCATTATTCATCCACCTGCATTAATTTCACACAACTTCTCACTAAAGAATCTTTATACATTCCAGAATAGCAACAGTCAAGACAGAGTATTATACACCCTTCCAAATGATAACATAACATGGTTTCATGGAAAGAACAGTAGATGTCATGTTGTTAAGCTTTGTTTAACTGCTTTACTTTGTTACAAGGAATGGCTAGGGTGCCGACTGGTGACAAAAACAATAAAATATTTTGAAAAGAAAGAAGACCTAATTTCAAGTCCCAGCTCCACAAATGACTTACCGTGTAACCTCAGATGAATCTAAATCTTCATCTAAGAAAACAAGAAAAATATTACCTGCCACCTGCTTCTCTTACAAGACCTTGGTAAGAATCCAAAACGATGATAATGTACAAGCGCTTGGACAACTAAAAAATGGTGCATGAAAGTAAGAAACTGTTATCCTGGGAAGCACTATTCTCTTTGAAAACAGCAGGTTTTATGGGAAAATTTAGCATGAGATATGGAACAAAGGGAGGTGGGGATCCAAGTTCCAGTTCTACTACCAACTGTATGCTCTGGGACAAGGTCCTGACCTTCTCAGCCCCCTTGTCTGCAATAGAGTCCTTGCAATACCTACCTTACCTCTCAGGATTATTGTGAAGATCAAAGGACACGATGCATGTGAAGTGCTTTTGTAAACGACATGGCATGCCACAGAAATGAGAGTTATTAGTATCAGCTAAATTCACTGGCATATTACAGGGACTCTTAGAGATGTATGTTATCTCCCCCTACCCCAGGCCCCCTGTGTAAACACATTAAAAACAAGATCTACTTCAGCTTCTATCTCTGTATGCTCAGTGCCTACACATAGTCCCTTATACAGAAGAGTTACTCAAGAATTATTAGTTGAATGAATAAGTGACTAGTTACTGCAAATAATACAAGGTACTATTGTACTCCTCTCCTTCAATCCTACCCAAGAGGTCCTAAGCCGATCTCAATACTCTCTATTAGTCCTAACTTCAGTCAGCGAAAGCTGGGCTATGAGAACTTAGTCAACCAAAATCAGAAAACACAGACAGACTGCCCTGGACCTGAAAAATACAAAGAAAACTGAGATCAGGTGATCAAGCCTAATGGAAATGGCAACAGATTTGAACTCAAAGAAGTTGGGTTCAGAACCCAGCTCTGCCAATTACTCCCTGTGTGACCCTGACCAAATCACTTAACGTGTCTGTGTCTCAGTTTCCTAATGTGCTAAATGAGAGAGCTGGACTCAATGACCTCCAGAGTCCTAAATCAACTATGCTGTGATCCTCTGTATCAAGCCAATGCTTTCGTTACATGGCCCTGGTAACCTGTCATGGCTCATGTCCAGAGAGTACAATAAGTCCTCTCCCATTTAAGTCTATTCTTTACAAGATCAGTGTGGTCATTTGTCTGGCTTGGCTATGCATTCTTGTTAAAGGGCTTTGTTTATCTTCTTTTTTTGGTGAGGGCAAGATGGATTGGAGAAAGAGAAAATAGATTTTTTTGTTAACTGAAAAAAATTAAATTAAAATGAAAAAAACAACCTATGTTTATTACAAACTCATACTTTATCCAAGGCCTCATGATGATGCTTTCCAACTACGAACACAGTGATGAACATGATTTTTAAAAACATTTGTTTAACTGAACTAAATATCCTTACATTTCCATGTATGACGTATTCTAAGTCCCAGTTACATGTGCCTTCTGTATCACAGCTATTTGAGTAGATTTAGGTGGACAGGGCTGTGGTTTGTAAAAGAAGCAGACAAAATAAGGACCAAGAGAGACACAGGGGACAAGGGACAAGACAGCTAGAATAACAGACTTGAAGTTTCAAGGCTCTTTAGGAGTAAGGAAGCGAGCATTTACTAAGTGCCTAGTGTGTGCGAGGCATGTGCTAAGTGCTGTACAGCACTTATCTCTGGGGATGCAGGGCCCCCAAGGCAACCAGAGCACCACCCCTTATGTTCCTGGGTCAAAGGTGCTCGTGTGCTGACTCCCCAGTCCCAAGGCATCCCACATAAGGGGATGACCTGCACACCCTCCAGCTTCATAAGAACCTCACATTCCTGGAATGCTGTCCTCACAGGGCACTCATGTTCCATGAATAGAGGTATAATTGAGGTTTACGCTGGGTTTTTTCTTCGAAGGTGTGTCTTAGGCAGCCTCAAATCACTCACTACTAAATGGACTGATATAAACATGGGTAGGAGAAACCTCCTTCCCTTAATCTACTTCCCTTCACTTCTCTCAACTTCCTTATTTGTGCTACTATGTCACCATTATCCCAATTACTAAGGCTCAGAATTTCAGAGTAAATCTTTGACTCTTCCTCCTTTCTTACTCCCCACATGCAATCATTTACCAAGTCCTTCTCGGCTGCACATTCATGGTATCTCTTTCATCCCATCCCTCCTCTGTCCCACTACAGTAGTTCAGGACCTATCCTTCTCCTGGACTAGCAGAACAGTGTCCTAACTGATTTCCCTGCCTCCTAGGTCTCTCCTTTGCAAACTATTCCTTAAACATTTAACAAGATAATCTTTCTAATTCATGGCTATAACCAACATTACATCCTTATAGTCTACAATAGCTCTTATTGCCTATAGTAGGAAAATACATATTCCTTGGTCTTTCATGTATTGATCACAAGCCAGTTGCTCAACTGGATCATTCCACATGACTCAGTTACAGAGATGGCCACATCCTGGATGTTGTCATCACCCACAAACTTACCTCTTTCATGTTGATGAACTCATTCCCTCATTTGATCACAATCTGCTGTCACTCTACATCTCCCTCTGCCTTGTAATACCAAATCCTGTTCTTTGCCTTCACCAGGCCATCACTCCTGCATTAGCTACACTTTCCTCCTTTCCCATCGTGACCCCTTGATGAGCCAGGTCAATTCTACACTGTTCTTTTCTCTTGAGTATACAGCAGAGGACAGTGTCCCCTGATCATTTGGCCAATCTTGCCCCTCTAAGCTTCAGTCTTGGATTATTCCCTCTCTCTACTGTCTTCATTCCTAATTACAGGCTGCTGAACAAAGCTAGAGAAAATCATAAAAACAGGCTGAGTCCACTACAAATTTATGTTACATAATCTCAACTTGGCTCTCACTATGGCAAGGTAATCACTTCATATCTCCCCAATTAACTTGGTATCCCACTCACCACAGTAGCTCTTCCAGACCTTTTCACAGTTCCTTAAACCTCCCATGGTCCCTCCTTCCCCCACCCCCCAACCCTCTCAGGTGAAAACCTTAGCTAAGAACTTTACCTCATTTTCCACTGAAAAGCTTCAGGCCATTCCCCAAATGCTTCCTCTTCTCCCCTCCTCTTCATCATCACCCAGATGCCTTCCAGCAATATTTCCTCCTTCACTACTATTTCACATAAGGAGGACCCTTTTCTCCAAGGAAAACCCCTCTGCATGTAAAACTATCCCATCTTCTCCAACACATTACTCTCCTTATCATCCCCACTCTCACTTATTTTCAATCTCTCCATATCTACTGGCTGTGTCCCTACTGCCTACAAATATGCCTATATCCTCTCCTTGATCCACCCTTGCCACTAGCTATTATCCCATATCTCTTTTCCCTTTTGGGCTAACCTTGAGAAGGCTATAGGTGATGCTTCCACTTCCTTTCCTCCTTAACTCTCTGAAGTCTGACTTCTGACCTTGTCATTAAGCCAAAACTACTCTCTCCAGAGTTACCGCTGATCTCTAAATTGCCAAATCTAATGACCTTTTCTCAATCCTTAGCCTTCTTGAACTCTTTGCAGCCAGTGATTCTGTCAAGCACCTCTCTTTGCCTTGACGTTCTCTTCGCTAGGTTTTTGGGACACTGCTCTGTCCTGGTTGTGTCCCTACCTGTCTGACCACTCCTTCTCAGTCTCATTTGCCAGATCTTTATCTAGGTCATTCCCACTAATTGTAGATACTACCCAGGGTTCTGTCCTGGACCTTCTTCTCTTCTCCCTCTATACTATCTCACTTGGTGACTTCATCAGCTCCTATGGATTCGATTATCATCTCTATGCTGATGACTCTCCAATCTCATTATCTAGACCTAACCCCTCTCCTAACCTCCAGACTCACATCTCCATTTGCACACTAGACATCTTAAACTGGCTATCTTGTTGTTGTTAGTGGATCGTGTATGACCCTGTGATCCCATTTGAGGGTTTGTTTTTTTGACAGAGATACATTTTCTTCTCCAGGTCATTTTACAGATGAGGAAACTGAGGCAAACAGGGTTAAGTGACTTGCCCAGAGTCACACAGCTAGTAAATATCTGAGGCTGGATTTGCAGTCAGGTCTTCGTGACTCCAGGTCCAGAACTTTATCCTCCGTGCCCCCCAGCTGCCCAGGAACTAAAGCCTGTACATATCTACTTTTACAAAGTTGTTTTCATATTGTCTCTCCCATTATACTGCAAACTCCTTGAGAGCAGGCACTGTCTTTTGCCTTGATTGCTTTGTATCCCCAGCACTGAGCACAATGTCTAGTACCTAGTAGGAACTCAACAAATGCTTAGTGACTGCCTGAGAGCAAGGGCTGTATTGTTTTTCATCTCTGTCATTCCAGGGCCATGCATATAGTAGGACCTTAATAAGTGTATGTTGAATTTAATCAATGCAACGGGCTTGTGTCATGCTCATTTCCTGATCCTGAAGCTCTTGTACAAGTTCAAAAGTTCTGTCCCTATCTCAGTATCAGGTCTGAATTAATGCCTTTACTTAAAAGACCTCCAGTAGCAAAGTGGAAACAGACACACAAGACAATGAATGCCCTTGAAAGCAATATCAGCAGCCAAAGGTGACAATGAAGCTAGGATTCTGAAGCCATAAGGTTAAAGGTTCACAGAGGCAAAAGAATTACTCAACTACAAGTGTCTGCAAATTTCCTCCAACAGGTTTAGACAACCAAGGTCAAGCTGAAGATTCCCAGCATTAAAAACCCTCAATACAATACGGCCCTTTGAACTTCATCGAGCAAAGAAAACAAAGTTTGGGGGAGGGGTCTGATTGAAAAGAATCTATTTTGCATCTTCTTTTTTTTCAATGCTCTTTGAAAAGTCATCTCTTAATTCAAAATCAATCTGATTAAAGATGTCTAAAAACAGGTTCTCTAAAACAACACAAAAGCAGTGCCTGTGTGGGGGGTGGGCTCCACTGAGGTCACCATGTACGCCTGTATTAGTGTGCTGACCCTCTGTAGGGCATGAAATTAACCATCAGTGAGTCAGAAATCTGCTACTGGTTAAACTACTTTGCTACGGCAAAGTGGCCTTAAAATGAAATCTGAGGATTGAATTTCTATTGGAAGATTAACTTGTCTAACCTCTCAGCAGGCAAGCTTCCCCTGAGGCTGAACCCCCTTTGGAGCAGTTGAACACACTGCTGGAGGTAAGTGTGCTGAAGGTGGAGGGTGACTTCCAGGCTAGAATTTCTCAAGATGATGATGGTTATTTTGTCAAAATCCCAGAAAGCCTACAACTCAAAGCAAGACCTAAAAGCACTGTGGTACAAGGGTCGGAACCCAGTTTTTCATTGTTAATGCATACCCCCCTGAACTCAATGTAACTCAGCGTTGTAAAGGTAGAAACTATGGCAGTATTCACATTGGAATGGCAACCAGCATCTAATCTTTCGATAGTCTTTGATGGTATAATACTAACAATTCAAATGTATATAATGCTTTAGATTTGTGAAGTTTTTGTTTAAGGCCCTGAAATTATTTTTTCTCAGGGTTAATGGCCCAAATGAGAAATTTCATCCTTGGCCTCCAGAATATGCCTGACCAAACCATTCCTTAACAACTTTGGAAAAGGAGTATTCTGGCCCTATCTCAAGCATCCACGATGAATTTCTATTTATTCCCTCAAGTCACACTAGTGCATCCTCAGAGTTCTCGGGGTTGATTTGGTGAACAAGGAATATTCTGAAATTTCCAGCACAGTGGAACATAAAGTCAATTAGATTATAAGTCAAAAGATCTGGGTTTTAGTCCTGACTCTATCCTTTACTAACTATTGAAAACTGGAAAAGCCACTAAGAGGATCATATGGAATACTGAATCTGAACAGCTATAGAAAAGAAAAGTCGAGTTATTTCAAGGTATTCTAATAATGGTCATTAAGTTTATTCAGATATGATGGCTACGAGAGAAGCAATTTTCTTTAAAAAAAAAAAAAAGTGGGGGGGGGGGCGGCTAGGTGGCACAGTGAATAGAGCACCGGCCCTGGAGTCAAAAGGACCGGAGTTCAAATCTGACCGCAAAAACATCACACAAAAACTAGCCGTGTGACCTTGGGCAAGTCACTTAACCCCAATTGACCTAAAAAAAAAAAAAGGTGAGGAGGGGGGTGTCTGAAGGCCACACCAACTCTTATGAAATAGAAGCATGTCATTTAAGCTTCAGATAATTCCAAATTCCTTGGAATAAAGTTGTTCTAAAGGTTCAAGAAGTGATAAAAACAGATAAAACAACCTCTTACAGCAGGCTAAGTCAATTCCAGAAGTTCAGGTAACAATTTTAAGAAGAAAAAAAAATGGTACATTTATCTTTAGGTAGCACCTGTGTGTGCCACCAAATAAATATCCTCAGGAAGTAGGTTAGGAAAGGAAATTACTTTAGTCTGCCTGAAGGCACCAAAGTAAGAGAAACATCATCATCATAACATAAGAGATAGTGAAAGAGGTAAAGTCAAGTTCTCCATTAGAAAGAAAAGGTTGTTTTTTCTTCTGCCAAGAAGGAATCACTGCCATTAACTGTTCTATCCCACACACTCCCTCATCATCCATCCAACAAAGATAACTCTGAAGCAATGCAGGCCGAACCATGCCAAGACACAAGAAAGTGAAACTGACAACTAAAAAAACAAACAAAACACATTAACCCAATGGAAAATATCAGCAGAAATAGAAGCCACAATTTCCTTTATGATGTACATATAGTTTCAAAGTCCAAGGACAGCAGGAATGGACAAAAAGTATAGATATATACAGTATTCCCAGGAATTCCTGGACTAAACTATGTTTCATCCGTTTCCAATTCTCCCAGAATCAAGTCTTTTCATCCCTTTCTTCCCCTCCTCCTCCCACAACTTGCATGTGCTTTTGCCTCTGCACCTTAAGGAAAGCCCATGGCACCTTTCCATCTGCCTGGCAGCTGATCCCATTAGAATGAGGAGCTCTCAGATGGCAGGCACTGCCTCTGCTTTCCTATCTGTATTGCCAAGGCTTAGCACAATGCTTTTAGCATAGAGCAGGCATTCCACAAATGATTTTCCATTCATTTGCTCTTACTAGGAAAGCTTGTCTACCTTTTAAAGGAGCAAACAGATTACAGCTCCAAAGAGACCTGATTATGTCATGATCCTTTTTGAACTCACTGGTCTCTCATGACTACAAGGAAAGGCATCAGTCTGAGAGCTGGAAGAAGCCTCAGAGAGACCATCTAGTCTTCATTTTACACACATTCAAACACAAGTAGCTAGACCACACTTATATAGCATTATCAGTTTTGTAAAGCACCTTACATATGTTCTTTCATTTGACCCTCAAAATAGCTGTGTGAAGTGGGTACTCTTCTCTCCATTTTAGAGGTTAGGAAGTGAAAATGAGAAAGGTGAAGTGACTTGTCCAGTGTGACAAGGCTGTAAATCATCAGAGAGGATTTGAACTCAGGTCTTATTGAGTCCAGGCCCAGCATTATACCTACTTTGTTATCCAGCCACTGATTACTTGTCCAAAGACACCCAAGTAGTAAGAAGGGAGTCAGGATACAAAGCTAGGCCCTCTAATTCCACTGCCAAACACCCAAATCTGCTGAACATACAACAGTCACCACTATTCATAAGAAATCAACCCTAGATTCTTTTCCCAAAAGCAATGACTGCACAGAGATTAACTACCGTAATATCCCCTTTATACTTACAAAACAAAAGACTGTAAGAGTAGAGAGTGCCTCATAAAGTGTTTTGTAAGGCTTACAGCCCTTCAAGTAGCAATTCTCCTAGGGGTTGAATGGTGGAGTTGAGACCAAGGCCCATGTCCAGAGTGGAAAGAGAAACAAAACTCTACACCCTGCCTTTGGAAGCAGTTTATACTGCCCATTCAAGTCAGCCAGATGATTCTGGAGATGAATACTATACCTCATCACTACAGCTATGTCGGCATCAAGAACAGAAAAGCCACGGCTGACTACAAATGTCACTGTTTCAATAAATCACAGAACTTGGTAAAGAGAAACTTGTAACTGGAGATAATTCACCCCAAGGCTGGTGGAACCTGGAAGCGAGGAAGGGAAAGTGGAGAGTAGATAATCTGCATGTACAGATAGTCCTTGTTTTATGTAAGTGGTCCATTCTACAGACCTCTAGGTAACATGAATTTGTGGAAGTAGGGAAGGGAGAAGGGAAACATGTGCCAGTGAAGGAGGGGGCTGGCACAAGGTTCAAGGACATGTGGGGGCCGGGGCCAGGGACAGAGAAACAAGAACAGGAGGATGAACAAGCCTGGGTCAGAGCCAGCCACGTGGAACATGGAAGGACAGAAGACAGACAGGAGGGGCACATCCAGGGGCAGGTGGAAGGGCACCAGAGGTATCCGGCAGTGACAGCAGTGGCAGCCTCTCCTCATGTCTGCTCTTCTCTTTTTACCTGGAGGTTGTTTTGTTTTGTTTTGTTTAAGGGGGAGGGGTTTGGAAGCTCACCGTGTAACAAGCAGAGGAGCAGGAGGAGGAAGAGAAAGCACAGTACTCCACAGCAAAGTTGGCATAGGTAGGGTTTTTCTGGGAACATGGATTTCTTTCAGAATTCTTTACATAAAGTTGCATTTGCAAAATGTGAATTTACTTAAAGCAAGAACTGTCTGCAATTCTCAAGAATGTTTGTGCAAATGTTATTGTATCCTGGGGACAAGATGGGCTTAAGACTTGTGTATAACCCAAGAGATGTAAGGGATAAAGCAGAAAGTTGGTGTTAAAATGAAAATTTTCTATTTAATTAATAGTATTATGCCTTTAAAAGCTATTTCTGATTTCCTTCTGACTTTCATTATAACCTTCTAGCTAAACACCGAGCCTAAAAAACAGCAAGTACCTTTGCATTATTTTCGATTCATAGCATGACTCTAAAAAAATTCTTTGATTTAACACTTGATATGTTTTGTTCTCAAGGGCAAGCCCCATGAGAAGAAAAATGTACCCGAACAGAATGAAATATGACTACCTGCTTTCATTTTTCTTCTGTTTTGGTTCCTGCTCAAATATTCTGCATTAATTTAAACCTAGGGTTTCATCTCCAATGAAGTCCTGTTCAGGAAATGTCATCAAAAATATAGCAAGGTCATCCACTGCCCATAGCACCAAGAAGAGCCATGCGTATGCAAACAGAACTCAACTCTGGAACCTAGTGACAACAGCAAAAAGCAGCCAAACTTCTAAGAAAACCAAGGACAACTGAAAGTTTTATACAGCAAAGTGATGAAACTTTAATTTTGACAAGAAAAAGACATATTTTCTTTCTACTGAATACATACTTCTTACTGAAAGGAATGAGATTTAGTAAGGAGTCAAACAAGAAGAAATTAAGGGCCTACCTTCATTATGAGGTTGGGTTCTGAAAGGAGCAGATCCCCAAGGTAAGTAAACTATGTGTTCTTGAATGAGAATAACAGGCACGTGTCCCCCAGATGGCAATATAGGACCACATATCTCAGGGCTGGGAGGAATTCAGGGGTAACAGATCTGAAATGCGAATCATCTGATTGTAGCGGATAAAGCTGAGAGCTTCAAGACCTTTGATTCACTGGCTGTGTGACCTTGGGTAGATCAATTCCCCTTTAGAAGACTCAGTGTCCTCCTCAGAGAGACAGAGAGACAGAGAGAGAGAGAGAGAGAGAGAGAGAGAGGAGAGAGAGAGATTGCCAGGGGACAATCCAGTTTTAATGTTCTATGATACCATTTTTAAAAAGCATCTCCTTATCTTAGACAAATTCCTATTCAGGTTATAAATGAATATCAAATATGTTTTATTATTTTCTGACAGGAATTCTCATAAAAAAAGTATTTGATGGATAGTCTTAAATAAACCACTCTAGAGTAGTTCTTAAAATTGTATTAATTGTCTGAAAGCAACATTTAACTACTGTAATATCCCCTTTATATTTACAAAACAAATCTGGAAAGTATATGGTGTTAGATATTGCAGCCCCTTTGGGCTCTGAACCTTTGCTCTATACTGACACTAAAAGTTTCATCATTTTTCCTCCTCCACAAAGCTTTGACAGCAGGCCTCCAAGGAAGTGGGTATGACATGAGACAGGGATGGGAATAAAATAGCAATGTTTGAAGAATAAAATGAAAACTCCATTAAACTTGATTCTGCATAAGAAGTCATGATGACGCCTGGAAGACAACTGACCTCCATGATAAGAGGGATCTGATTGTACAGGTACTTTTCCAATGCGGACATAAAAGGTTTCAGTTATGTGAGAAAAGCAAAACAAACTCTTTCTCCCAAGATCATTTAAAATCTCAGATATATTTACTTTTTTTTTTTCACAAGTTTAGACTAATGCATCTTAGGGGCTCCTGCTCAAACCTTGAGGGTGAAAAAACTAAGCCTAAATAGTCTAAATAGGTAGAAAGTAAAGCAGGAGGCAAAGAGAGGGCCCTAAGAGGGAACACCCAGGCTAGAAGGCATAAGAACAAAAGACCCAAAGACAATAAATAAACGCTTTAGCCCAGCAGTCACACAAATACTGTCAATTTCAAGGCCAAGATAACACAGTTCTAGACCTGTTCTTCCTAGCTGGAGTTGGATTAAGATTACTCTAAATCCCTCACTTCTCAATGAGTGTAGATCATTCACTAAAGAATCTTTTTGAAGCTCCAACCTTTAAAGATTTATACCTTAAAATAAATCAAATAAAAATCTGGATCAAGATCATGCTGTTGGAAGGACATGATCTCCACTAATTCATGTTAAACTTTTGACTATCAATATTCCCTATAAATTCTGTTGGGTTAAAAAAATTAGTGACTGTGGGTGGCTAGGTGGTGCAGTGAATGAGCACAGGCCATGGAGTCAGGTGGACCCGAGTTCAAATCCAGCCTCAGACACTTAACACAAAAAACTAGCCGTGTGACCTTGGGCAAGTCACTTAACCTCAATTGCCCTCCCAAAAAAAGGCAAAAAAATTTAATATCATCAATTCATTAAAAAAAGAATTTAATAATGTTTATTAAAATGCTTTATATTTTCTGATATTACGTAACAATAGGTTTAATTTTAAGGTATATAGTAAGCTCAAAAATACCTTAGAATTTATAGCAAGAATGGACCTTATTGTTCATTCTGCTCATTTTGCAGAGAAGGAAACTGAGGCCCAAAGAAAAGAAGTTACCTAAGATCAAAATAACAGGTATCAAAGCCAAGACTCAATCTCAAGTCTTCTGAGTCTCAATCCAATGTTTCTTCCACTACCATACCATAGCTGCCTCTCATGTAACAACAGGCATAGTACCTTCTAATTACACAATATCTGAGATAATATGCTCCAGTAACCTTTTTAGGGAAGTTTTATCATATCATGAGGTTCCCAGATATTATTACATAGAAAAATCACTCTTAAATTGAGGTTTTTAACCGTTTTGTGTCCTGGCTCCCCCGGGCAATGTGGTAAAGCCTATGGGCTCCTCAAAATAATATTTTTAAACGCATAAAATAAAATCTTGCATTGAAATACAATTACCAAAGTATTTTAAAAAAACAAGTTCTTGGACCTCAGCTTAAGACACCTTACTCCAAAGGAAGTTAATGCCAGATGGGATGCTTGAGAGATGCACAGATTCAGTTCTTAAACAAACTTTCGGGTTCATAGAGGCCATAGAAGTCTTGCCTCTATTCTACAGACAGAGAAAGCACTTCTACCCCCAGTGAGTCTTTTTGCAAATAGGTCACAAGGGAGATCTGGTAAGAGAATATGGAGAGGTCAGTAGGAATTCAGTCCCACCACCAAAAAAAAACGAAACTCCCACATCATAGGGGTGGTAGGGCCAGGCATATCATTTTGTGTGCAAAGTGCAGCACAGACAGTGACAAAAGACAACAGGGATGATTATCCTGATTCTTTCTGCAAGTTTATGTACTCAAATTCAAGTTTTTACCATTCTTTTAAAAGTTTAAAATTTCAAGAAGTTAATGTCTATAATGAGGTTTGGAATTACTAGAATATTTCATTTACCTATGTTCTCTCAAAATTTCTCCAATGCTGTGAATAACTAAAAAGTATAAAGGGAATTTTCTGCTTTTCAACAATTTCTCTCAAAAGGAAGATTGAAAATTAATCTACTTAAGGAATGGCATAGAGAATGGGCATAGTGCAGCAATCACAGTTCAAACAGACCACATTTTAAAACCTAATCTGGGCAATGTAACCAAGATTAAGAAGGAGGTAGAAAATTGGGAAAGAATTTTTACAACCAGCATCTCTGATAAAGGCCTCATTTCTAAAATATACAGAGAAATGAATCAAATCTATAAGAATACAAGTCATTCCCCAATTGATAAATGGTCAAAGGATATGAACAGGCAGTTCTCAGAGGAAGAAATTAAAGATATCTATAAAGCATATGAAAAAATGCTCTAAATCACTATTGATTAGAGAAATACAAATCAAAACAACTCTGAGGCACCACATCTCACCTATCAGATTGGCTAAGATGACAAAACAGGAAAATGATAAATGCTAGAGAGGATGTGAAAAAATTGGAACACTAATGCATTGTTGGTGGAGTTGTGAACTGATCCAACCATTCTGGAGAACAATTTGGAATTTTATAGGCCCAAAGGGCTATAAAAATGTGCATATCCTTTGACCCAGCAATACCACTTCTAGGGCTGTATCCCAAAAGAGATCATAGAAGTGGGAGAAAGACCTGTAAGTTCAAAAATATTTATAGCAGCTCTTTCTGTGGTGGCAAAGAATTGGAAATAAAGGAAATGCCTATCAATTGGGGAATGGCTAAACAAGTTGTGGTATATGAATGTAATGGAATACTATTGTGCTATAAGAAATGAGGAGCAAACAGACTTCATAATAATCTGGAGAGACTTATATAAACTGATGTTGAGTGAGAAGAGCAGAACCAGGAGAAATTTGTACACAATTACAGACACAACATATGTGTGACGACCAACTTTGACAGACTGGGTTCCTCTCAGCAATGCAAGGTTATAAGAGAACTCCAAAAGACTCCTGATGGAGGGGCGGCCAGGTGGCTCAGCGAGTGAGAGCACTGGCTCCAGTGTCGGGATGACCTGGATCAAATCTGGGCTCAGATACTCAGCACCACACCCAGAAATAACTGGCCGTGTAACCTTGAGCAAGTTACTTAATCCCTATTGCTTTAAAAAAAATAAAATTTAAAAAAAAAGACTCCTGATGGAAAGAGATATCCACACCCAAAGAAAGAACTATAGAGTCTGAATGCAGATTGAAGCAAGCTACTTGCTCTCTCTTTTTCTTGTTTTGTTTTGTTTCCTCTTTCTCACTGTTCACCCCATTGGTCATAATCCTTCTGTACAACCTGAGTAACTTTTAATGTGAAGGTATTTGTAGATCCTATATTTGATTGCATATCACCATGGGGGGGGAGGAAGGAAAGGGGAGAAAGTTTGAAACTCAAGGGATTGTACAATTGAATGCTGTAAACTAAAAATAAATAAATAATTTTTTTTAAAAAGAAACCACAAAAAAAACCTAATCTGAATAGAAAGTCTCACATGATATATCACCAGAGAGAAGCAAAATCAAGAGAAAACCATGACCAGACAAATTTGGCAGTGGGAAGAATCCATTCCTGTTAAAAAGGAGCTACCGGTTGAAAATCATTAGAATCCAATTCTACAACAACAAAAAGTGGCTATGTGCCCTGCCCTGTGCTAGGAACGGTGGAAGATACAAAATCAAAAAAGCCAGTCACTGCCCACAGAGCGATAAGAATCAAATAGAAAGGGAAAAGACACAAACACAAATAACTAAAATACAAGTTAGATTATAGGTGCCTAGGAGAAGGCAGAGAGAGATTTGAGGAAGGAGACAGAATTTAGAGTATCAAGGAAGGCTTCACAGAGGAGTTAGCAATTAAGGTTGGACTTGAAGGTCTAAGGCTACTGGTGATGCAGTGGTAACACTGGACCTGAAGTCAGGAAGACCTGAACTGAAATCCAGCTTCAGTCCCTAGCCAGGTGAGTGACCCTTGGCAAGTTGCTTAACCTGTTTGCCTCAGTTTCCTCAACTGTAAAATGGGGATAATAATCGCACCTACCTGGCAGAGTTGTTTTGAGGATAAATGAAACAGTATTTGTAAAAGCACAGTGACTAACACAATAGATTTTCTAGAAATGTTTACTTAATCCCTTGCTCCTTGAAGAAGAATTTCAACAGAAATATTAGGGGAGCATGTTTTTTGCACTAGAGTTACTGTATATGTCATATCCCCCTATTACACAAAAAACGCTACAAGGGTAAGAACCAAGATTTATCTGAGCTTTATATATTACTCAGAACCTAGAACTGTGCTTTATATAAAGCATGCAAACATTGTGATACCATGAGACTCAGGAAAGACCTGGACTGTGTGATCACTGGCCAGTCACTTACCATCTCTTGAGTTCATTTTCTCATCGTTAAAAGCAGGGATGATAACATCCCCAATCTCATAGAGCTGGCACAAAGAACAAACAGAATTGTAAGATCTTGGGATCGAAGGGCCCCTGGAGGCCTCTGATGAATAAACTGAGGCCTAAGGAGGTGGAGGGACCTGCCAAAGATCATACAGGTATTTGTAGGGTGCTTCGAAAAGCTTAAAGCAATTTATAAATGTCAGCCATCATCATCACCATCAGGGACTTTAGCAAATGTTTGTTAAATTGAATCTATTCCAGACCTGTGAGACAGCAAAGCCATGGTTGGAAAGAGGCTAGAAATTTTAAAAAGAAAAAAAGAGATGGCAAGAAGCTCAGTCTGACTAGAACCCAGAAGCCTGAAAGGAAGTGATAGGAGGTAAGGCTAGAAACATTGGCAAAAGTCCAATTATGAAGAACCTTAATTAACAAGCAGGATATTTTATATTTACTTGGGAAATTATAATAACAGCTCATACTTGCATGGTATTTTTATTTGGCAAATTTCTTCACAAGGCTGTGAAATAGGTAGTCGAAGTATTCTACCCATTTCCCAGATGAAGAAACTATGGAGATGGTTTACAGGACCAGCCAATTCTCACAAAACCAATATAATGTGCCAGAGGCAGGACTAAGAACCTAACTAGATCCTCTAACAACCAAACCCAGGGTTTTTCGCCTAGATGATGTGGAGATGGCTTCTCTGACTCATGAACAAGGAGGTCACTCTGCAGTTCCTCAAGGGATTAGCTGGAGAAGGAGGCAAGGAGTCTGAACAGAAGACTACAACAACAGCCTAATGCAAAGGAGGACATGGGCTGAAATCAGTGTAGATTTGAGAGGTATTATATAGGAAAATGTTCAAATTCATCGGTGGTAATGAGATCTTGCTGCAAAAAATATTGCTTGAAATAAATGGGCCAGCCATGTCCTGGAAATCTTCTTACTATACTGTTTTATCAAAACCGTATTCATTGTAATGAGGTCTAGCTGAGTTGTGCAGGGGATAGAGCACTGGGCCTGGAGTCAGAAAGACTCCTCTTCCTGAGTTCAAATCTGGCCTCAGATACTTCCTAGTCACAGAGAGGCAGACACAACAGAAAAAGGACTGAACAGCATCCAAGCATAGTTCAGAGAATGCTAAATTAGCTACTACTTGTCTCCAGGCCATTGCTAAGGCCACAAATCACCTCTGTGCTATGTGAAGCCAGCACCGAATTGGAGACTACGCCTCCCACCTCTGAAAAGCCAAGACAAAGCGTTCTTCAGGCTGATCCCTTGTTCTCCTGCACCTCCTCATACAGTGTATAGCACACAGCGTCACCATACACTCGCTCAGATGCTGCTATCTGACCACATCACATTGGCACATAAGTCACAGCCCCAAACACACAAGATTTCTCCTAAGTTTACCTTGCCTTCTGAGAGGACTTCACAGTTCACAAAACATTTTCACCTACATGACCCTCTCAATAATCCTACAAAGTAGGTACCTATTCAATCAGTTGAAGAGGAAGAAACTAAGGTTCTAAGTAGCTTGTCAAAGCAGGGCCTAAAGCCTGGGTCTTCTGATTGCTCCTCCAGCCTTCTCACAGACTGTTCTCATCTCACTGCATCAGATTTAGAGCAGGGATGCAAAAACGGTTTGACTTTAAGCCTGGTAAAGGGAGGTAACTTAGAGCCTTCCTTAAGCAAAGGGAGTAAAGGAGGTGGGGAGGCAGTTAATCATGAGTTAGTTCATCCTTTCCACACCTAATGGCTGATTAACCAAGCACTCTACCTCCCTCATGGAACTCAGTTCTAATCTAGCCTCAGTCCCCACCAAAAGCATTCTTCTAGTGCAGCGTGGAAAACAGTTTACCACAATATGGTAACTCCTAGCTAGCATTCAGTATCTTCCTGCTAAATGAGGAAGTTGGGCTAAATGATCTCTAATAACAGCTGGGACATCAAGGTGGTGAGTGGGTAGATAAGAGCTCCAGGCCTGGAGTCAGGAAGACTCATCTTCTGAATTCACATCCAGCCTCCGACACTTCCTAGCTGTGTGACCCTGGGCAAGTCACTTAACCCTGTTTGCCTCAGCTTCCTCATCTGTAAAATGAGCTGGAGAAGAAATTGGCAAACCACTCCAGTATCTTTTCCAGGAAAACCCTAAATGAGATCACAAAGAACCATACGTGACCAGAATAACTAAACAACAACTTTAGAAGAAGGTAACTAAGTGGCTCAGTGGACAGAGAGCTGGGCCTGGATCCCTCCAAACTCAGGAAGACCCAAGTTCAAATCTGGTCTGAGACACTTACCAGCTAGCTACATGACCCTGGCCAAGTCACCTAACTCTGATCGCCTCAGCTTCCTCATCTGTAAAATTAGCTGGGAAGGGATCAGCAAACACTCCAGTATCTCTGTCAAGAAAATCCCAAAATTGAGTCACAAAGAGTCATACACAACTGAAATGAAACAACAGTAACAATAGCTGACACTGGATGTAGCAATCAGACGTCTGTAGACCTTCTGAAGTACAAGCATTGCATTTGTGATTCAAGAATCTGGCTTGTTCCCAGTCACAACACAGTAAGAGTAAGAAACAGATCATATGTGTGTGTGTACATATGAATGAAGATGCACATATATCCTGTATTGACCTCTCTGGGGGTATGCCATCTCCTCCTAGTAGCATGGAAGCCTCGTAAAGGCAGATACTGGGTCACTTTGACAGGACATAGTTCCTTAAGCACAGCAGGCATTTAACAAACACTTGTTGGCCAACCGATCCTATGAACCACAGAACATAAGTGCTAGAAGGGAGGCGCCTAATTCTGAGAGAAAATAACTCACATTTCTGTAGCACTGAAATGTGGATGAAGCACATTCCTTACAAGAGCTCCAAGGCAGGCTGTCAGAGAGTCTCATCCCTGCCTTCCAGATGAGAATAACACTAAGGCCCAGAGAAATGAAACCTTTTGTTCCAGGTTCACACAGCTAGAGACAAGAGTCCAAAGTCCAACCAAACCCCTCTGATTCCAATTTCCACATTTGTGCCACTAACACCATCTATCCTCACTGTACAGATGAGGAAACTGAGCCCCAGAGACATGCACTGACTTGTGGAAGGTCACAGAAAGCAGCTGTACTGATTACCTGCCTGAACTCAGCGCACTTAACTGCCCTTTGCCTCAGTTCCTACTCTGTAAAAGAGGGAGAAAGGCAAAATCTCCAGACTCTCAGCTTCTGTTAAGTACTAGACTTATGAACCCATGATCACTGGTGGAAAGACAGAACCCGAGACCTCATCAGGGGAAATGACTTCTCCATGGCCACAATGAGCATTTCTATAGACGTCTTTAGAACTCACAGAGTGCTTTATAGAAAGCTTGGCATGATAGGGTATATGTTCTATGTTGTGGCATGTTATGCTATGCAATGATGTGGTATTATGTGGTACAGTGCAGTGGGTGTCATGTCACGTTACACTATGTTGTGTTATATGATTCAATTAGTCATGTTAAATATTTCATGTGTTGTATGTTATATATGGTACATGTTACCTTGTGCTGTGTTGCAATGCTATGTTACACGTTGAAATGTTATCTGTTATGGCCATGCTATGTGGTTGTGTGTTATGTTATGTTGTGTATATCATGTTATATGCCATGATACTGTGTTGTGATACATTATGTGGCATGCTGTTGTTATGCTAAATTACATGATATGTTATGGTATGTTACATAGTAGGTATATTATGAAATGTGTTGTTTTGGCCAATATGTTATGATATGTTTTGCTTGACTGTTATGATATATTATGTGGTGTATGATATTGTTGTTATATGTTGTTATGCTTATATTATTATGTGATGTTATATGTTTCAAAGTGTTGTGATATATCAAGTTACATGTTATGTTCTTTGGGGCAGCAGGGTGGCCCAGTGTACAGAGGACTGGGCCTGAAATCAGGAAGACCTGAGTGCAAGTCCAGCCTCAGACACTTACTAGCTATATGACCCTGGGCAAGTCACTTAGCCCTGTCTGCCTCAGTTTCCTCATCTGAAAAATGAGCTGGAGAAGGAAATGACAAACCACCCTAGTGTTTTGCCAAGAAAATCCCCCAAAGGGTGGAAAGAGACCGACACCACTGACAAGGACTAAACAACAACACGTTATGCTTGGAAATATTGTGCTATGTTAAAGAACAGCTGGGCGGTGCAATGGAGGAAGCTGCTGGGCCTAGAACTGGTAAGATCTGAGTTCAAAACCGACTTCACACACTCGCTGAGCTGTCGGCCAGCTCACTGAAGCCTGCCTCTATTTCTCACCTGTAACCCGGGGTAAAGAACATGCCGACCTCCCAGGGCCAGCCCGGGGGGGTCCCGCCCGGGGGGTCCCGCCCACGTGGCCGCACCAGCCCCGGCGCCCCACGCTGCCCCCCCCTCCCGTTCGCGCCCCTTTTCCCCTCCTTTCCCCCCGACCCCAGGCGCCCGGCCCCGCCCCCCGGCCCTTACCGCCGATGATGGTGCGGATGAGGGAGGCGTGCCCGGGGCAGTCCACCAGCGTGAACTGCAGCTGCCCGGGCCCGGCCTCGGCCTCGGCCTCGGGTCCCGGGCCCGGCTGCAGGCGCGCCGGCAGCGGCACCGAGAAGCACGAGAAGCCCAGGTCCAGCGTGATGCCGCGCTCGCGGCTCTGCGGCTGCTTGTCGAAGGCGGCCGTGGCCGCCGTGGTGCTCAGCGCCCGCGCCAGGGCCGTCTTGCCGCTGTCGATGTGGCCCAGGACTCCCACGTTCACGTTCACCCGCCGCCCGGCCATGGCGCTGCCCGCGCTGCCCCCGCCACCCGGGAGACCACCTGGTCCCACCCGCAAAGCGGCCCGCAGCAACGCGGCCCGGGCACGTCCGTTCCGCCCCTGCCGCTGCCCCGCCCGCCCGCGGGCCACGCGCCCGCCAGGCTCGGCGCTCGGACCGCCCAGGCCGGGCCTGGCGCGGAGCGCGGCCCAGTCGAGTATTGGCTGGGCGGGCCCGGGTGCACCGAGGGTTGTGTTAACAGTGAAGTGAGAGTGGGGAGTGCGGGGACGAACGGGACAACGGCCCCTTTGCAATTAACTTCTTGTCTGATCAGTAACGACCGCTGGCACACCCCTTTAAGGTGTGCAAGGAACTTTGACAAATGTTGTAGTATCTAATGTTTGTATTATCATGCAAAATTGAGATAAAAATATCTTTATAAATATCTATCATTTTATCACAAATACTGCGATGGGGCAGGGGGGGGGGGGAGGGATTATCCCCATTTTATAGATGACGAAACACAGCTAAGAAGTGTCTGAGGCTGAATGTGAACCTGGGTCTTCCTGACTCCAAGTCCAGATCTTCTAGCAAAACTGCTGGCTCCATCACGCCTGGATGCACCTCACTTGATTCTCCCTTAATATTAGTACCTTCCCTCTATTGGTTACTTACAATTGATCCCATATGTATATGTGGATGTGTGTGGATGTAAAATGTATCATATAATAATTGTAATATACATTATATTATGTATTGTATAATTAATGTGATGTATAATAATTGTAACATACATTATAGTATTTATTATCTAATGTGATGTATAATAATTGCAATATACATTATAGTATTTATTATTTAATTAATGTGATGTCGTAATGTATTGTTCTACATTGTATTGTTACTAATGTATTATAAATTAATATGTAATGTTTTATTGTAGATTATATTGTTTATTATATATATGTAGTTGTTTTCATATTTCTCCCCCATTAAACTGTGAGCTCCTTGAGAGCAGGGACTATTCAATTTATTCCTTTTTTGTATTCTCAGCACCTAGCACTTTGCCTGGCAAATATATAGTAGGTGTTTAATAAATGCTTATTGGTCACTTGACTAGAGAGGAGCAAACCAAAATATCCCAAAGGCCAGGAAACTCAACAAGCATTTACTGAGTGCCCATTCTGTGAGTGATAGGAACCAAAGCAGTGAGCTCCTCCTCATAAACTCCTAACAAGTGCAGAAGAAGTCCCAGACGGAATCCTGATGGGAAAATCCAGAAAAAGTCACAATAAGTCCTTCATCCAGCCCAGCTCAGCACAGGGGACATAAGACAAGTAGATCTGCAGACACTAAAGACAGTCACACTAGGAGTGCACTAACATCCTGAGAGAGACTGAAATGGGGCAGGAGGGACCCAACACAAACAGGGTCACCCCACCCAGATGCATACTGAGGTAGACTGGCAGCATTGTCTTCTTCCAGCCAGTCTTGGGTGGCATGCAGATCCTGTGTGGAGTGAAAAGGGGCACCATGGTGGACTCCCAGAAAAGAAGGTCTTGTTTGGTGTCCAGAGAAAAGAGGAAGTTTAGAATCCATCAGCAACAGTGATGTGGCTCAGACCTCAAGCACAAAGCTGGGTCTCCTTCCAATGTCTAGCTCAGCCTACAAAGGAATAACTGCTACAAGAATCCCAGACTAAAGGGGAGCATCCAGTTCTGCCACTCTTAAGAAAACAGAACTTTCCAGATGTCTGAGAAGAGCTAGGTCCAGGAGCATCTACTCTTGCTCAAACTTGCAGAGCTTAGACCAGGGAGATAACTATCAGACTTTGCCCTGGATCAAACCTGAAAGTTTGCAGGCCCACAGCCTGTCCCTGAAATTCTGGAATAACAAATTAACTACACCAAGAAAGTAGCAACAGAACCAGCCCAGACCTCTCTAGAAGTCCCTAAGAACCTAGCCCTAACATCAAACCTAATGTCAGAAAATAGGCTGGGAGAAAGGGCAAAAAAAAAAAAAAAAAAAAAAAAAAAATTATAATTAAACATAAAAAAAAAAAAAAAACAAAAAAAAAAAAAAAAAAAAAAAAAAAAGCACCATAATGACTTATTATCATTGCAAAGACTCAAAACACAAAAACAGAAGAGAATGACTCAAAAACATTTACAAGCAATGCATGTCAAAGAAAAACACAGCTTGGGCACAAATTCACAGAATTCGTGTAGGAGATGAAGCAAGAGTTTAAAAAGAGAAAGGACTTTAAAATGTTTCTATAAATTGAATGAGAGCATTTAAGGGGGGAAATGGAAAAGAAATGAAAGCTATGGAAGAAAAAAATTGGAAAGGAAATTAACAGCTTGGCACAAGAAGTACAAAACCTTGACTAAACAACAAATTACCTCAAAATTAAATTAAGACCAAATAGCAGCTGTTGACTCCATGAGGCACCAAGAAATATTAAAATATAATGAAATATTAAAATATCAAAAGGTTGAAAAAATAGAAGAAAATGTAAGTTATCTCCTAGGAAAAAAACTGACCTGGAAAACAGATCAAAGAGGAAAAAATGTATCTGCCATAACCAAAAAAGAGAAGCTAGATATCATATCTCAAGAGATCTTAAAAGAAAACTGCTCAGGTCTCCTAGAACTAGAAGGCAAAGAGGAAATAAAAAGCATCCATTGGTCACCTCCAGAAAGAAACTCTAAAATGAAAACTCCCAGGAACAAAATTCAGAGCTTCAAGGTAAAAAAATTAAAATCCTGCAAGCAACTAGAAAGAATTAAAGTATTGAGGAACCACAGTCAGGATCATACATGATTTAGTAGCCACTACTATAAAGATGCAGAGAACTTGGAATGTGATAGTCCAAAAGGCAAAGGATATAGGCACAAAGCCAAGAATATCTCACCCAACAAAATCAAGTACAATGCTACAAGGAAAAAATAGACCTTTAATGAAATAGAAGACTTCCAAGCATTCCTTTTGATGTCTCTATTATTACCATTGCAGATGGCATCATTGAAGTCCACTCCACAGCTGGAGTGTGTATAAACTTGGGTGGGAGGACTTTGACAACTACAAGGACCACCATTTCATTGCTTAGTTCAATCAAAAGCACAAGAAGGACACTGGGAGGACAAGAACTGTTCACCAACTTCACCAACTATGTACCATTTGTATATCTGAGAAGCATACTCTCTCTTCCAGGACCCAGTCCAATACTGAGAATGACTCCTTCTATGAAGGTATCAACTTCTTTTACCCATGGCCATTTTGAAGAACTGAATGCTGACCTTTGTGCCCATTTTGAAGAACAGAATGCTGACCTCTTCATGGCATACTGAGCCCCCATGAGAAAAAAAAAAAAAGCCCTAAGGGATACCAAACCAGATAAGTCACAGATTTGTGATGTTGTCTTGATGGGTGATTCCATTTGTACCACCAAGATCTAGAAATTTATGCAAGCCTTCTTCAAGGGCTAGGAATTAAACATGGGTATCAATCCTGAAGATGAGATATAGCTTATGGTATAGCTGTCCAGGCTGCCATCTTGTCTGGTAAAAAATTTGAGAATGTGCAGGACTTGCTGCTTTGGATGTTCATCCTCTATCCCCTGGAAATGACAAAGCAATAACAAAGGAAAGCATCCTGCTTGGTAAACTTGAGCACACGGCAAATCTCCTTACCCCTAGGGGTGTTTCTTGGATTAAGATAACTTTGACATTGATGCAATGGCATCCTCAGTGTATCTGCTGCAGATTAGAGCACATGCTAGGAGAATATGATCACCATCACCAATGACATAGGTTGTCTGAGCATAAAAGACATGGAGCATATGATCCAGGAAACTGAGAAATACAAAGCTGAAGACGAGAATCAGAAAGACAGGATGTCTTCCAAGAACTGTCTTGAATGTCTTATGCTTTCGATATGATTGGTTACATTTGAGGATAAGAAACTCTAAAGCAAAATTGGCGATGTAGACAAACAAAAGATCCTTGACAAATGTAATGAAATAATCATCTGCCCAAAAAGAACCAGGCTGATGAGAAGAAAGAATATGAGCAGAAAGAATTGGAGACAGTATAGTAACCCCATCATTGCTAAGCTAGAGGGAATGCAAGGGGCATGTGAATCAGCCCCAGCCTAAGGTGTTTCTTCTGGACTCACCATTGAAAAGGTCAGCTAAATACACCAGAAGAAAGAGCATTCCACAACAGCTTTTCAAAATCATTTAAAAGTAGCATTTAAATTGCTATGTAAATATGGGCATTCTGAATAGTTGAATGTGTGCAGGGGGAAAGAAGTGAACAACATGGCATCTTATCAGTACTATAAACAAGTGCAAATGCAGTTCTTGTCCTGGAGAATAAAATCTATTTAAACTTGGCACCGAAAATCAAATCAAATCTAAGGAAATGATACATGTCCCCTCCAATCTCTATCATCATCAGGATTCATAGAGGGAATCCAATTAGAGAAGTGCTGGGAATGGTTCTGTTGTGCCCTGATGATCTTAAGAAAAGAATGGAGAGGAAGAAGAATACATTGGGGAGAAAGGGAAAGGAAAGTTAGGGAAAATGATCTTGCATAAGGAGGGTACACAAGTGAACATGTACAGAAACAAGGAGAAGGGCTAGAGGAACTCGGCTCACACTTGAACCATACTCTTATTTGAACTGGTCAGAAGAAGGAAGAATATACACATCTTCACACAGCTGGATACAGAAATAAATTTAATGCAACTGTGTAATAGGAGGGAAAGGGAAAAAGAGGGGAGGGGGAATTAGAGGAAAGGTAGACTAAGCAAAAAAAATTCTAAGGATGTACAAAAATATTTAAGAATGGGAACCTGAGGGGATATTGATCATAAATTGGGAAATGGATGAGCAAGTTATAGCATATCAATGTGATAGAATACTATTGGGCTGGACTCTTATCAAAGTAATGACCAACCAGGATTGTTGATCAGAGGACCAATGATAAAACATGCCACTCACCTCCTGGTAGAGAAGTGGAAGGCTTGGAGTTCAGAATGAGACAAATATTTTTGAGGACACGGCCATTGTAGAAATTTGCTTTGATTGACTAAACAAGTGTATAATGTTCTGGGGGGGGGCGGGGAGGGAGGAGGGAGTGGGAGGAAGTGAAGGCTGATTTTTGTTCAAAAATAAAATAACAATTTAATTTTTAAAAAAAGAACACAAATATTAATAGGAAACAATGACTAACCTCAAGACTTGAGTTTAGGCAGAGGAGGCTGTGTGGTGCATTGGAAAGGACACTGAATTTGCAGTTGAGAGGACATTATTTCAAATCCTACTTCCGTCATTAGCTACCTGTGTGATCTTGGATAAGTCATTTCCTTTATTTAGCCTCAATTTCCTCCTCTGCAAAATGAGAGTTGGATAAGATCTGCTCAAAAGTATTGATCCATCTTACTATATGTTAGGCACTGAAGATATAAATATATTGAAAAAAATGGAAATACCCCTAGTCCTCTGCTGGTAGAGCACACGTAGTCAGCAAAGTTTCCATCTATTTTTTTTTTCTAACAACACTGAACCTGGAGTTAGAAGATCCTGAGATATTGTACACGGAGAGGAAACTGAGGCTCAAAGAGGGTAAAGGCAAAAAGGGATAATAAAAACAAGAGTGAGGATCCTTTCAAATAATGTATATAATAAATTACCATGTAAATGTCACCTGTCACATTGTTCATATATGGCAAGCCATACTAATCAAGCAATCAATAAGCATTCATTATCCCACTACTACTTGTCAGGCATTGTTAGATATTGAAGATACAAAGAGAAAGAAGAGACAGTCCTCTTTCCTCACTAATTGAACAACAAACTCTGAAGACTAAGCACAGTAAACGCTTCAGTCACAGGCTTGGGGAGAGGGTCAATTGCACTGAAAGCCCAGATTCCAAAGATGTAGTCTACATTCCAGGCAAACTGGAATCAGGAAGACCTGAGTTCAAATTCGACCTCAAATACTTACTAGATTAGATGTGTGACCCTGGGCAAGTCATTTAACCCTGTTTGCCTCAGTTTTCTCATCTGTAAAATGAGCTGAAAAAGGAATTGGCAAACCACTCCAGTATCTTTGCCAAGAAATCCTAAATGGGGTCATGAAGAGATAGACACAACCGAAACAAGTGAACAATAAAAGCACTTACAAATGCTTTTTAAAGCTTACAAAGAGTTTTATAAATATCTCATTTGATCCTAGCAACAACTATGAGAGGTAGGTGCTATTATTATCCTTGTTTTACAGATGAGGAAACTAAGGAAGAAAGAGGATAAATGACTTGCCCAGGGTCACCAAGGCAAGATTTGAATTCAGAACTTCATGACTCCAGTCCAGCACTCTGCCCACTGCACATTCTACAGAACAAATATAAAATAAAGAAAAGACAGTTGAGTGAGGGAGCACACTAGCAATTACTTGAGCTGCCTCTTGAAGGAACTGAGAGATTCTCATAGTAGGATGAGGAGGAAGTACGTTCCAGCACAGGGGGTGGCCAGTGCAAAGCTGAGAAGGAAAATGGAGTGCAATGGGGAAGGAACAGAGAGAAGTCCACTTTGACCAGACTTTAGAGTGTAGGACGGAGATTAATGGATAATTATTTAGACTTTACAGTACTTGGTTTCACAGCTCTCATGTTCTGATGTAATAGTACATACTACAATTACAAATATTTATTAAGCATCCGCTGCGTACATGACCCCTTTCTAAGCTCTGGGGATACAAAAAGAAAAGAATCTCTCCCCTCAAAAAGCATAACTTCTACTGGGGGAGACAACATGTAACCAGATAAATTAAGATACTTTGAGAAGGGATAGAGCATAAATACTAACTAGAACAATGAGGAAAGCCTTCCAGCAAAGGGAGAGGAGTATTCTAAGAGGCCCAGTGGTGAGAACTCAACCCAGGAACTACCTATGCATGCAAAGGTAGTCAAGGCACAAGATGCCATACCAAGCTCTACAAAAAGCCAAAAGGTCAGTTGGACTAAAACGTGAAGTATATGAACAAGAATAATGAGGAAAGTCTTGAAAGGCAAAAGCAAATCATAAAGGACTTTAAATTCCAAACTGGAGGTGGTTTTTTTCCCAGAGATAATAAGGAGCAGCTGAAATTTCCTGAGCATTCTCTATGCTTTAGGAAGATTATCTGGCAGCTATATGGAGGATGGATTAGAAAGGATAGAGTGGTATAATGGATAAAGCACTAGGCCTGGGGTCAGAAAGACCCGAGTTAAAATCCAGGCTCAGATACTTATTAGTTATATGACCCTGGACAACTCATGTAACCTCTGCTTGCCTCAGTTTTCTCAATTGGAGTGCTAGAGTCATGAGTTGCTTTGGTCACTCGCATGTTCCATATGTGTGTGCCCCACTACCCATTCTTCCTATTGGTTCTCTGTGTATTGTGGAAGTGTGTGCTGCAGATTTCTGGAGAGAATATTGCATAGTTACTTTTCCAGACAGCCTAATGAACGCCTTTATTTTGAGCTAATTGTGTCTATTAGCTGACTATTAAAGATAATTGCACCAATGGAGACTCTGGAGCTTTAGTTTTAGAAGTATGGACTATATGCTGCCTATAAACATGAGATAAGAACCCCTCAACTTGAGAGAACCAGTCTGAGTGCTAAAGTAAAAAGACTTACATATGTACATGTTGTCTGATAGAGTGTAAGCTCTTTGAGAGTAGGGGTAATTCCATTTTTTTTTTGTCTTTGTGACCCCTATGATCAATCCATGGGGGATTATTAAGTGGTCACTTAATAAATGCTTGCTGATTGATTAAACCCATAGAAGGTGGTGAGAGTATTGAAAGAAAAGGGAGGAAAGCCCAAGACAGAGTTTAACATAACACTCAGGGGGTGGGGCTAGGAGTGGAGATAGAGGTTATAGAGGAAGACCCAGGAAAGAGACTATCTCATCCTCCAACTGTGACCCCCATTCATCAAACAACATGCCTAGGAATTTGGGACTGATGATGGGAATGGGCTTTTGGGGCATTAGTTAACACTGGACTTTATCTTAAGACTTTAATTTAATTTTTCCATAACTCTGTACCTTTCCTCACACACTACCATTAAAAATAGAAATCTATGTCCTGATGCTATTAGTTTTCCTCTTTAGTTTTGCTAGCTAAACCAGGCTGCTAACCATGTGGCCTGTCACTGTGGAGGGCTATGGAGGTCATTCTCTCATTTGTCACAGTGGTTTTGGAGGGCTGTGGTAAGGACACTGAATTGAAAAATTGTGGTTCCTTCCACTCCTCATCTCACCATTGATTAAATGAGTGATAGCAAAGAGCTTACTCTGATGTCTCTGTTTCCCCTTTTGGAAAGTGGGAATAACAATGCCCAGGTTACAGTGAGAGCTATCATTTTTAAAGAGGCAATACATTCTGCAGGAAAACAGTATATACACACTACATTGTATGACAACAATATAACTGGAAAGAACCAACGTAAAACAATAGAAAATTAATATTGCAGAATTATGAAGAATAAGCTTGGTCTCAAAGAAAATATATAAGAAAACACCTCCCCTGACTCCTTTGTAAAAGTGGAAGAGGGGAAAGGATATATAGCAATTTATCTAATAAACACACAAAATTGTTTAACATTAGATTTTTAATGTATGGTTTTATTGAATTTTTTCTTTTCTTATTCTTTTTTTGGAGGTGGGAAGGCAGGGGAATTGGGGTTAAGTGACTTGCCCAAGGTCACACAGCTAGTTTTGTGTTAAGTGTCTGAGACTGGATTTGAACTCAGGTTCTCCTGACTCCAGGGCCAGTGTTCTATTCACTGCACCACCTAGCCACCCCTTTCTTTTTTTTTTTCTTTAAAAAAATCCTTTGTGGCAGAGTCAAGATGGCAGAGTAGAAACAGGACTTCTGCAGGGCTCCGGCTTCCACCTCCTCCAATTCATGTAAAAGGTGACTCTGAAGAAACTTTGGAGCTACAGAACCCACAAAATGACACAGAGAAGCTAACCTCCACTGAGGACAGCCTGGCAGGCTGACAGGAATCAGCCAGTTCAGTGTTCTGGGAGCCAACCTAAGTCCCGCTCAAGCTGGAGGTTTTAGCCTCAAGGTGGGCCTGACCAGCCACTGGCTGGAGGGACTTCAGATCACCAGCAGCTGTGGCAGTTTCCAGAATTATCAACACATAGATGCTAAGGACAAAGGTCATTGCAGTGTTTGGGACCCACTACTTCAGAAGTGCAGTTGGCCTTTGCCCCCGGGGGGAGAAGTTGCTGAGGCACAGCAGACTTGCAGCTGCAGCCATGTGGCTGCTTCAGCTCCTGGCCTGCAGATTGTAGGGGGATGAAGCAACCAGTCTGAGGGGGAATCGCTCTTGCTTTAACCTGCTTGGATTTGGATTGCTGTCTAGGGTGGAGGTCCTGGGGTGTGTGATCAGCTTGCCAGAGTGTGTGGAGGCTTCAGAGAGGGCACCCAACTAATACTTTCAGCAGCTGACAAAACCCCAGCATTTGGGACGAAGCTCCCCTGTCTGGTAGCAGAGCCCTACTGTGGCAAAAAGCCCAAAAGTCAAGTAATTGAGTGGCAACATGAGCAAATGAGGGAAGTAAAGCAAGCAGAGCAATCCAACTTTACACTTTATTTTGGGGACAAAAAGAATCAAAGCATGGAACAGGAGGAAGACAGTGAAGTCAGAACTCCTGCACTAAAAGCTTCCAGGAAAAATACAAGCTGGTTACAGGCCATAGAGGACCTTAAGAAGGATTTTGAAAAGCAAATAAGAGAAGTGGAGGAAAAATTGGGAATAGAAATGAGAATGATGCAAGAAAATTATGAAATGAGAGTTAACAACTTTACTGAAGAAAATAACACCTTAAAAAACAGACTAGCTCAAATAGCAAAAGAGGCTCAAAAGGGCAACATGGAGAAGAATGACTTAAAAAGCCAAATTTACCACATGGAAAAAGAATCTCAAAAGCTTACTGAAGAGAATCATTTCTTCAGAATTAGATTGGAGCAAATGAAAGCTAGTCACTTTATAGAAATCAAGATATTATTAAACAGATCCAAACAAATGAAAAAATAGAAGGCAATGTGAAATATCTCATTGGGAAAACCACTGACCTGGAAAATAGATCCAGGAGAGAGAATTTAAAAATTATTGGACTACCTGAAAACCATGATCAAAAAAAGAACCTAGAAATCATCCTTCAAGAAATTCTCAAGGAGAATTGCCTTTGTGTTTTAGAACCAGAGGGCAAAATAAAGGTTGAAAGAATCCACCAATCACCTCCTGGAAAAGACCCCAAAATGTTTAAAGTGTTTAAATATATATATATACATATATGTACTATTATTAATATTATTTTACATGTAACTGGGAAATAAGATTTACAGGCACTGGGGCATAGAGATCCACTGTGCCTTACTGGAATGTCAGAGGGGGTATGGGAGAAGATATGGGAGAGAGCAGATTGGAGGAGGGGACATCCAGTGGAATCTCTATTTTGGGGTAGTGGGTAGAGGAAAAATGGGGAGAAAATTTGTAACTCAAAATCTTGCAGAAATTAATGATGTTAACTAGAAGTTAATAAAGCATTTCATTAAAAAAATCCTTTGTTATAAGAGATGGTTCTCTAGGAGGAGGAGGAAAAAGAGGAGAAGAAGGAGACGGGACATAGGAGGGAAATCCAGTAATGTAAAAATAAAAGATCAATAAAATCTACTTTTTTAAAAGACTCAATGAACTTGGACGCAATGGCTATGTAACCATGGGCAACTCTCCAACATGCATTAGCAGAGGCCCAGGTTGTGAGAACCCAACCAAACTCAACTGGGAGTTTCTTATACTAATGAATTAGATATGGTTCCCCCATCCCCATAAAAACAAACAAGTCAGTGGGAAATTACTATATTTATACTCTAAGGAAATCAAAGACAAAAATAAAGATTCCATGAATATGAAATATTTATAGCATCACTTTTTTCTGTAGCAAAGAATTGAGATAAAAGCAAATACCCATTGATTGGGGGTGGGGTTGAATAAATGGTGCTATCTAAATGTTTTCCCTCCTCCCCACTATTTAGAATCCCTGGCCTCCTTCTAGACTCAGCTCAGATCCTGCCTTGGTCAGGAGGCTTTACCTGGTCGTCCAATCCCTACCCTCACTTTTTCTCAGTGATTACAAATCTTCCATCTTCTCTCTATATATCTTGGATGTACCTAGTGATTTACACGTTGTCTCCCCTTAGAAGGACAGAACTACTTTTGCCTTTCTATGCCTTCTTAGAGCTTAGCATAGTGCCAGATAGTAGGCTCTTAATAAATGCCTATTAACTAACTGACTGGACTTGTGAAACCTTTCTGGATTAGTAGGACATGTCAGCTCTTATACTCTGTCTACATACTATCCTCTGATTATTTAAAATGAATCCATGGCTTTATCTAAAAACTCAAAGGAAGGAGAAATGCTAGGAGGGTTAGTGAACCGTATCCCAAACTCACCAGTTAGGAAAATTAAAAATCGTGATTCTAGCCTAATGAAATCAATGATAGAAAGTCTTCAACTCGCACTGCATAGCACCATGGAAAGAGAAAAGCATTTAAAGCCTGGAAAACCCAGGCTCAAATCCAGCCTCAGATAGCTAGGCTTTACAATTCTAAAATGCTTCAATAAACCAACCTCAGTGGACCTGACAGCGGTGTGTCTCTACCACTTACAACATAAGGAAGTCCCTTAATTTCTCTGGGTGTCAGTTTTTTTTCTGTAAAATGGAGGAGTTGGACTACATGGGTAAACTAAAGTTTCCGTTCCAGATGTAGGAGCCCAGATATAGGAGCCAGAGGTCAGGTCAAGACTGTTTCCATGCACTAAGGCACTGTGGAAAACATCACCTACTAAAAAAGAGGAGGGTCTGGCCATCAAAGGGTTCGTTAGCCACCTAACAAAAAGGGCACCAATCTGTCAGGTTAGGAGTCAGGTTTCAAGACCAGCCTAAGAGTTACTAAGCACAGGACACACTTACTTGGGGCATCTATTTTAAAAATGCCTATGGTGCTAGCCATTTGTCCCAACCTGACCTAGGGAAAGAGGTCCTTTATGAGAAAAGTCATCTGCAGACAGCAGGGAGAATTAGACTGTTTGAGCAATCAAAATGTCGGCTTTGCTTTTTCAATTGACTTTCCAAGCCACTAATTTTTCATCTCTCAGGCTACAACCAAATCTATCCCCTACACATGCATTACGGTTCCAAACCCACCAGCTACCTCTTTGAGTCCCATACTTAGATGTGCAGCTCTGCACAGTGAGCGTGGCCCCAGTGAAAATTATTGACAAGGAAAAGGCCTGAAGAATTGTGATTATTTAGGATTTGTTCTTAATATTAATGTGATGCAGATTTAATTCTGTTTCTTTTAGTGCAATTTTGTATTAAGACTGTTCAAAGTTCTTTACAAATACCCAGTAATTAATTCAAACTTCATTAAAATGAATTAATCCAGGATTAATTAGAAACTTGCTGGAAGGAAGTTATTATACTTTGCTCTTTGATTCCAGTTATTTCTGTAAGAATTCTTTAAGGAGTGAATTGGAAATCCCCTACACTCCAGGGACATCCAAGTTACTCTATGGCTGTATTAGCCATACAAGCTCACAGATTATATGCCATATTAACCAAGCAATAGCCTTATGTTGTATATTCTACTCTGATGTCTTATCATAGTATGGAGGTGATTAGGGTCCTTGAAGGCTACATACACCAAGGGAGCACAGGCTCTGGCAGGATGTAATAGTTTCAAGTACTGTCCTCTTGACCAACTCTACGTTTGTTGTTCAAGGGCTGATATTTGTAGTGGTGGTGGTAGTAGTAGTCATAGCGGTGGTAATAGTAGGAATAGTAGCAGCAGCAGTTAATATTTATATAGAATGTTAAGGTTTACAAATTACTTTATGCATATAACATTTCCACTTAAATCCGGGGTGGTTTTCCTAAGGAACAGCCCTGTATTGCTATACCTGAATGGGGAGTATGACTCCTGATGGAGAGGATGCTGAATCTCAACATCTTGTACCTATATGAGTAGATGAAGGACTTCTGTCTGTTGGAGAACTGTAAGTGTGGCAGGTGAGAAAGTGAAGTGTGGACTTTTGAATGGCAAACTGGAGATCTCTTTGCAGTTACAGGGGAAAATGCCTCCCCCTCCCCCTAATATGTTCCTCAATTTCTAGATCCTCCAATCCTAGGGACAGATAAGAATAGTCCTCTCCAGTGAGATTGTTCTCTCTTTGATTGAACTGAGGTTTTTCTTGCTCCCAAATAGAAGAGCTCATTTACTCTAGTACATTTTACTGTCTACTATACTCTCTATAAGTTCTCCAATTTATATTTATTTCTTACTTTGATGAAAAAGTTTACTAGCTATTCATGATAGATTTTTGTATTTTGTTTTGTTTTGATAACTAGCATGTGGGGGGAGGGAGCTGGGTGATGTGTTACTCTCTCCTTGAAAGAGAGAGTGCCTTTTATTACGAATTGCTTATCATACCTCTACACTACAGATATATGAAGTGTGGTAGATATATACAGTTCTAACTCAATGCTCCTCTTGCAGATAGGAGAGTGTAGGAAAGACTACCTAGCCATGGCTGTCCTAATTCCTTGCTATATTACTAGAGTTACAGCCATGGTCTTCCTCTTGCCCTTCACAAAGAGAAGAAATCTTAGTCTCCCTTGGAGATAGAGTGGACTAGATCCCAGATCAGATATCCACTCATGGTACATGCCGACCAGCTCTATATTTATGATATACTACCCAACCACACATACTTTACAAGTTTGTAAGAGGGGTACCATGCAAGGCAGGTATGAAATGCCCCATGTATACATTATCTCATATGATCCTTTCAACAACTCTGTTAGATAGGTGTTATGATTGTGCCCATTTTAAAGATGAAGAAACTTGAGCTTGAGAAATCCTAGCTAAGTTCAGAGGTTCATCCTCAGGCTGACCACAGGACCATGAATTTCCTAGCTTCAGCAATTCACATAGATGATCTACTATGTGAGAGACATAGAGAGAGTGATATATGTTTCTATTTCCAATGCTCACATTGGAAATAGAGGGCCTTCAGTACAGAAGCATCCTTTATACTAAGTCAACGTTTAACCCTTTGTCCTCTCTGCCTCTAATACTTGGTGACTTAGAGACAATGTGGCAGAAAAGTGAGAGTACTGATTGTGGAGTCACAAACCTACATTTGAATAATCCCAGCTCCCATGCCAGGTAACCATGGGCAAATCACTGAACTACTCTGAGCTTTGCTTTCCTCGTGTGTAAGGGGGTGAGGGATGGGGTGGGGATGGGCATAAGCGTTTACATAGATAGAGCCTACTAAATACCAGGCACTGTGCCAAGAGCTTTTTATGAATATAATTTCATTCGATCCTCACAATAACCCTGGGAGATAGGTGCTACTAGTATGCCCATTTGACAGCTGAAGAAACTGTGAGGCTAAGTGACTTGACCAGGGTCACATGGCTAGTAAGTGTCTGAAGTGGTGGTGATGAGGAAGACTCAGGTCTTCCTGATTCAAGGCCCAGTACTCTTACCTATTACACTACCACCAGCTACCTCCGGGGAAAATAATATATTCCCTACCTTACAACGGTAATATAAGGAAAATATTTAGCGATTAAGGTGCTGCAAAGATGAACTGTGGTTACAGGTCGACCTGAATCTGAGATAGTTTTGAGAACTGAGCTTTCCCAGACTCTCCCAAACCAGTTACAGAGTGAAAAAAATACAGAGCAGGATTTTGAAAATTCAGGGGCATCTTAAACCCGAGATTCTGGCTTCATTGTCTTTTTATCTCCAGTCCACCTTGCATTGATGGCATCACAGGAGAAATCCCAGGAAGAAACCAAAACCAGGCCAGAGTGACCTGAGCTTTGCCTCAAAAAGCTAAAATCCAGGAGGCACTAAAAGTCCTGGGACTCTTCCTGCAAAATAGAACTAAGGGGCTAGCACCTAGCTAGTAAGAATTAGCTAAAACATGACCTTTCTGGCATAACTGGCTTAATCCAGATGGCAACTTTGGATGGTGTCTTATTCAGACAACCCCTAAGCATTCAACCTGGAGAGTTTTGTAGGTCTCTATCCAGTTACAGAAAAAGGAGTCTACCCAGCTGAGTAAGTCTGCATATAATTCTGCTGCCCACAGTCAGACCATGGTCAGCGCTTTACTTGGAATCAAGAGAGACCCTTTGTTTACTGTTTTAACATTGACTAAAGACTTCTGAAAATTCTGTTTCCTACAACAAGCAGTTATCCTTCTTTTCTGGTCATACATCTCTGATGACATCCACTGATTTGTACACACAGCTCATCACTGAGAATACTACAGGCTATTTATGTCTACCATGTATCTTTCTCTTGTCTTTTGGGTGACTCTTGGTTTTGATTCCATGGAGACGGTGATATTCCACAAATTGCAAACATATAGTAAGGATAACTGACTTTATACAGCATTTTAAAGTCTGTAAGACCTTTTGCATATGTTAACTCACTGAAACCTTATAATGGCCTGTGATATAGGCACTGTTATTAACCATTTTATACAAGAAAACTAAGAAGGGCAATGATTTGTTCATAGTTACATAGCTAGTAAGTGTCAAAGGTGGCGTTGTAACCCTGGTCTCTTGATTCCATCGTTCTGTCTACTAGCTGTCTGCTAGAACATCACTGGAAGACCACTGCTGTTTGAGAGTATGAGTGTTTCAGAGAGAGAAAGAGAAGCTTGAGTGAAAGCTCTCTCCCAGGATGAGGAAACTCCCTCTATCAATTCAATAAAATCCAGAGCATTGATAGGTTAAGTGACTTGCTCAGGGTCACACAATGTGCATGGACTTGAATGCCAGTCTTCCTGGTCCTGAGGCTAACCCTCTATCCACTACTCTATGCTGTCTATTAGGCATTTTTCATCCATTTGGTGTTCCCTAGGTACCTTTTGATCATGTGAACCTGAGTCTCTGTTTCTTCATCTGTAAAATGGTGACAATAATAATAGCAATGGAATAAAATGCCTGTAAAGTATTTTACAAGCTTTAAAATTCCATATAAAGGTCAGTAATAATAATAACAATTATTATTTTTTTATTATGTTATCTATAAAGCAGGGATAGGTAGACCAAACTCTTTTGAGTAATTGTGACTCTCATTTAGGAGGTTGCTCTGCCACGTTCAGGGGTGTACCTTCTTCACATACATATCTCTGATTTCTTTATATTCATTTCATTCATATACCACAATTTGTTCAGTCATTCCTCCATTGTTGGACACATCATTTATTCCCTACCTTTTTGCTATTATAAATGGTGATGCTATCAATACTTTGGTATATAGGGGACCTTTCTGTCTTTAATTTCTTCCAACAGAGAGATTACTGGATCAGAAAGTATAAACAGTTTAACAGTTATCCAATTCAAATACTTTTTTTTTGTCAACAAAGAATAAAAAAGATTAAACATTTCTATTTTCCGCATCTTTTGGTTTCATTACAATAAAAATGCAGCCTAATATAAAATATAATATGTGACCTCTTCCCTTCTTATGTTTTTTGATATTCTCATGATGGCCTTTCTTTGGGTAATAATAACAATGGTAACTTTTTTCATTTGCTTGGGATCTTCCCTTCTTTCAGATATCTTGACAACAGATCCTTCAGTGATTTCAAAAATGCTTTGTTTCCAGCATGACCCCCCTCTATGTACCCTTGACTCAGTCTGACTTGTCTTCTTTTTCTTTAATTCTTATGACATTTCTACTACCTGATTCAGAACATCTGTAACTGTAATGTAAGAGTCCAAATGTAATAGTTCTACTGCTGTTGAAGCAGAAGACAGTTTGTTATAAAGATCTTAATGGATCTTTTCCAATTTTCGTGTTCTTCGCCCTCTTTTCAGTTTCATCCTTAAACACTCTTGGGAAGATTTCACTCAACTGGGTCTTACACCAAGCTTCTGATTAGCTAACTTTTCCCTCCACTGGTTTTTACTGTTTTATGAGGTGACACGTTTTGTATAATCTGCCATATGGCTCTGTAACATTTTTTAAATGAGTTTCTATTGTAAACTAGTATTGTCCTTGGCCACTGTATTTCTCTATTTGGTAAGGAAATCAACTGTAGGTTTAGGTGATTTCTAGGTCCTTTCAGTCTCCTCATCATGGTGATTACTTTTCATTGATTGAGCCTTTGTAGAAAATAATGATAACTTTGAATCTGTCCTTTTTTCTGTATTGCATTTTCCACCATCAACAGTTTATTTAAACAAGTTGAGCTGGAACCATTTTAATTGTATTCCATATCTTCTCATTGTTTTTCTTTTACTCTAATTTAGCATCAATTTTGATCTTTTCTCTAACAAATGGATGGTCTGCTTACACACAGACAACTGAACTGGAAAAGATTCCAACATTGTTAACCAATCACTTCATGGTTCAGGTATAGGCAATTTTCTTTTTTAATAATGTTAATCATTCGGCTTTAACAGCTTTAAAATACCACCAAAGTCTTTGGGACATTCTGCATGTTAGCCTTTCTTTTCTCTACTTTGCTAAATATGAACTAAAGGTTAAAGGAGCAAAATGCCCCCAAATTGGGCTGCATTTCTTGGTTTTGCTAGGGAATCTAGTATAATTGCAGGAGCTAAATTGCTGTCTAGTTTCCTTAGTAGTTTTTTTTTTTCTTATAACAGTAGTAATGCACTTCCTTAACACCATAGGAAGATTTAAGATGCAAATAGTGATAAGTTCTTGCTGTATTTTTAAAAATCACATGGCCATTCAAATATTTTAATTTGTAGGATAAGCAAGGGTATCTGTAAATTCATCTCCTTTTTTAACTTGCAGAACTAAGACACTGACTGAATATGTAAATATATTTCATTAAAGATGTGATTATTATTTTACCATAATTTAAGTTTGTAGCTATGTCATTTAAAAATATTTTAAATGTAATTTACATTCATACTGCCTGTAATATTGCTTTTTAAAGTTTGTATACATCAGATGTATATTTTTGTTTGGCATAAGCTACTGTCTAATTTTTCTTGGCATTTTGTACATATTATAGACTTTTTTTGAAGGAATGGAATCAACTTCTCAAAAGTTGTGAATAAATATGCTTTTACATTTAAAAATAAAAAAATAATGTTAATCATTGCTCCCCATGTCTAATGCCTCCCAATCTCTTCTTGAAGAAAACATTCCTAATATATAGGTTTGAGAACATTTGTTCTATAAACCTTTTGCCTCTTGGGTTTCTTGATTCTGAACCACATTTTCCAACATATTTTTCACTGTTCTTCCCTATGCTGACCTTTGCATTGAAATCTCCAACCATGAAAGTTGGTTTAATTTGCAAGGTCTTATTTGAAGGGTTCTTAAAATTACTCCCTCACACTCTGGAACAGACTTGACCCTGTAACTGAAGTTGTCTTTATTGTAGTCTCACTTATGCTTATAATAGCACTGCAGTGAGAAATAACCAGTTGTCCCAAGAAATGAGACTTATTATTTTTGGACACATGAGAAGGCCATTTCTTCTAACTCCTTTATTTGTCTCTCTGAGGAAAACTTATGAGCCTATCCTTCATTTAACTGTAACTTCCTATATTTTCATGTCTTTATAGTGAGAATGTCAATACTGATATTTCTATAATAGTTATTAACTCATTGGTCATTTGAGACAAATTGGTCATTTGAGAGCCAAATTTGAAATGAACGAAAAAACATTTATTAAGTTCTAAGTATATGTTACCAAGGGTGGGAAACCTGCAGCCTCGGTCAAAGGGTTGAGGACCTTAGA